>NC_062525.1:6442922-6635422 GCF_022655615.1 Tachysurus fulvidraco
TGTAGCTTGGCATGAAGCAGAGTTACTGCTACCTACCCAGTGTTGCTTTTTTTCCCAGTACATTCAGGTGTGCTTTATTCCTTTTATACCAATATGAACTGCAACATATTTTTTATTCATTCTTGCTTTAATGCTGCATTCACACTTACAACGACTCAAAGCGACAGTAACCAGAGATCATTCCTTGTAAGTGAGCGCTACTGACTTCCGGCAACTTTAGGAACTAGAACAACTAACAAAGTTGAAAAAAGTTCCACTTTATGCAAATATATGGAGCGATTCGTGTAACTTCTACCGTTAGGGGTGAAGACAGTAGAGTGAACGTGATCGGTGGCAAAGAGCACACTCTGCTTTACCTTCATCTCCGTCGGATATACGCTCCTTAATGTTATACACAAACATTAAATCTCCCTTCAGAATGTTTAGCAGCAAGAAAAGTGATTTTTAGTTGTAGTTCCCCCCACCCACTGATAAACGTTGTTAAGATTCAATTGGTGACTTGGAGCAATAAAATCACTGGATGTGTCAATGTATTGGAACACCAAACTGAAACTGGAGAAAAAAAAGAAAAAAAAGCTTCACTATATCAACAATTGCATATGTTTTACGTGTAAGCTGTTATGATAGAAATGATGAGTGCATTTACAGTATTTAAATTCTACAGCTGTCACTATGTTCTATGTGCTGTTACAGAAAACGAACCACTGCCACCGATAATCTGGCTAATCAGAGATCCATTTAGCAGTGCTGTGGTATAATATGGCTATATTTAAGTCGTACGAGAAGACCACACACACTCACCAGGTTACAGATCAGCCTGTTCTGTCGCCTGCGCTTACATATTTACTGAGGCGTATTTGCTTAGAAATGACCTTATCTTCCTGTCACGTGTGAATTCATCTCTTCTATCACTCACACCTGCTGCTGGCAAGAGATAGACACCTATCAATACCTTTAATCCATCTCTCTTTCTCTCTCTCTCTCTCTCTCTCTCTGAGCTGAACACATACAGTAGAGTTGTGTCAACATCATTAAACGCTAACTCTCTATGTCTATCCGTCACCCTCGGTTCCTCTCTTCCTGAGCATGGTGAGCGGATTGAGTGTGTCAACATCGCTAAACCTTCTCTGTACTGTCTGTCCATTCGTTCATTTACTTATTCATTCAGTAAGCATGTTATCCTCGTGCCAATCCCAAGAACACTGAGGCATAAGGGGAAGTACACATAGCATGGGATGCCAGTACATCACAGGGAAGATTTCAGTAATCTGATCACCACTTGTGAGGTGTTTGTGGGTTGCTGAATATGGGAAGGGGTGGGTTGATTTGGGTTGGCACTTGGGGGCCACTTTAATAATTTCAGCATGAATTGTCCTTTAGTTTAAGGTCAACTCATTTTTAAAGCATTATGGTAATGGATGAACAAGAAGGTTAATTTATTAACAAATTGATTCATAAATAAGTTCATTAATAATCCATGTCATGTGCAGACTTTAGTATGTCTTTAAACAGGATTCAGTCTTTCAGCCTTCAGGCAAAAATGCAAATTGTAAAACTAAAAAAAATGAATCTGTTCAGCTTATCTGATGGTTGTGGGTTTTATTTTTTTGTTTGTTTTTTTGGCATTTTACATGTTTAGAAAGATAACTTACTATTACTCACTCACTCTCTCTTTCTCTCTCAGTAAGGAGCCGGTTCAGCAGAGGGTGCGGCGCTGGGGTTTTGGGTGTAATGAGGTTCTGAAGGATCCTGTAGGAAGAGACCAGTTCCTGAAGTTCCTGGAATCTGAATTCAGCTCAGAGAACTTGTGGTAAGAGAAACTCGCCCTCACACGTTTATTTCTCTCGTATATCTTTATATTAGCGTAACAATTTCTAACCATTTTCATGGCTACAATCCCCTTGTTATAAACATGCTATAGTACAGTATGTTATGTTATAGTATGTTGATAATGAATGGTTAAGCATTATTATAGCAAATACAAATTCTACAAATATCTTATTATTAATAAAGAAATACATAAGGCAATAATTGTCAAAAATGTATCCAGTAGTGTGCTGATAACTTCACACAATACTACATAGACCATGAATACACCTGGTACTGTAGTCTTTAAACATTATTCTTAAAAGCATAAGTCGTAATCTGTTCATAAATGTTCACAAATGTTTATTTTCTTATGTCTTATGCACATTATACAAAAGTAAATGTTTTTGTTTTGTTATGTGTATTGTGTGTGTGTGTGTGTGTGTGTGTGTGTGTGTGTGTGTGTGTGTGTGTGTGTGTGTGTGTGTGTGTGTGTGTGTGTGTGTGTGTGTGTGTGTGTGTGTGTGTGTGTGTGTGTGTGTGTGTGTGTGTGTGTCACAGGTTCTGGCTTGCTGTGCAGGAGCTTAAGAAGCAGCCGATCCGTAAGGTGCCCAATCAAGTGCAGGAGATCTGGGATGAGTTTCTGGCCCCCGGAGCCCCAAGTGCCATCAACCTCGACTCCAAGAGCTACGATAAGACCATGCAGAATGTTAAAGACCCAGGACGCTACACGTTTGAAGATGCTCAGGTCACACTAATGTGTTACGTGCACTTGTGTAGTGAAACAGGATGAGTTACATGTACTGGTTCAGTGTGACGTGTGATCAGTGTGACGGGATGAGTTACATGTGTTCAGTGTGACGGGATGTTTTACATGTGATCAGTGTGACGGGATGAGTTACATGTGATCAGTGTGACGGGATGTTTTACATGTGATCAGTGTGACGGGATGAGTTACATGTGATCAGTGTGACGGGATGAGTTACATGTGATCAGTGTGACAGGATGAGTTACATGTGTTCAGTGTGACGGGATGTTTTACATGTGATCAGTGTGACGAGATGAGTTACATGTGATCAGTGTGACGGGATGAGTTACATGTACTGGTTCAGTGTGACGGGATGAGTTACATGTACTGGTTCAGTGTGGCGGGATGAGTTACATGTGATCAGTGTGGCGGGATGAGTTACATGTGATCAGTGTGGCGGGATGAGTTACATGTGATCAGTGTGACGGGATGAGTTACATGTGATCAGTGTGGCGGGATGAGTTACATGTGATCAGTGTGACGGGATGAGTTACATGTGATCAGTGTGGCGGGATGTTTTACATGTGATCAGTGTGCGGGATGAGTTACATGTGATCAGTGTGATGTGATGAGTTACATGTGATCAGTGTGACGGGGTGTTTTACATGTGATCAGTGTGACGGGATGAGTTACATGTGATCAGTGTGACGGGATGTTTTACATGTGATCAGTGTGACGGGATGAGTTACATGTGATCAGTGTGACGGGATGAGTTACATGTGATCAGTGTGACAGGATGAGTTACATGTGATCAGTGTGATGTGATGAGTTACATGTGATCAGTGTGACGGGGTGTTTTACATGTGATCAGTGTGACGGGATGAGTTACATGTGATCAGTGTGACGGGGTGTTTTACATGTGATCAGTGTGACGGGATGAGTTACATGTGATCAGTGTGACAGGATGAGTTACATGTGATCAGTGTGATGTGGTGAGTTACATGTGATCAGTGTGACGGGGTGTTTTACATGTGATCAGTGTGACGGGATGAGTTACATGTGATCAGTGTGACAGGATGAGTTACATGTGATCAGTGTGACAGGATGAGTTACATGTGATCAGTGTGACAAGGTGAGTTACATGTGATCAGTGTGATGTGATGAGTTACATGTGATCAGTGTGACGGGGTGTTTTACATGTGATCAGTGTGACGGGATGAGTTACATGTGATCAGTGTGACGGGGTGTTTTACATGTGATCAGTGTGACGGGATGAGTTACATGTGATCAGTGTGACGGGATGAGTTACATGTGATCAGTGTGACAGGATGAGTTACATGTGATCAGTGTGATGTGGTGAGTTACATGTGATCAGTGTGACGGGGTGTTTTACATGTGATCAGTGTGACGGGATGAGTTACATGTGATCAGTGTGACAGGATGAGTTACATGTGATCAGTGTGATGTGGTGAGTTACATGTGATCAGTGTGACGGGGTGTTTTACATGTGATCAGTGTGACGGGATGAGTTACATGTGATCAGTGTGACAGGATGAGTTACATGTGATCAGTGTGACAGGATGAGTTACATGTGATCAGTGTGACAAGGTGAGTTACATGTGATCAGTGTGATGTGATGAGTTACATGTGATCAGTGTGACGGGATGTTTTACATGTGATCAGTGTGACAGGATGAGTTACATGTGATCAGTGTGACAAGGTGAGTTACATGTGATCAGTGTGACGAGATGAGTTACATGTGATCAGTGTGATGTGATGAGTTACATGTGATCAGTGTGATGTGATGAGTTACATGTGATCAGTGTGACAGGATGTTTTACATGTGATCAGTGTGACAGGATGAGTTACATGTGATCAGTGTGACGGGGTGTTTTACATGTGATCAGTGTGACGGGATGAGTTACATGTACTGATTCAGTGTGACAGGATGAGTTACATATGATCAATGTGACAGGGATATGTTACATGTGATCAGTGTGACGGGGTGTTTTACATGTGTTCAGTGTGACGGGATGAGTTACATGTGATCAGTGTGACAGGGATATGTTACATGTGATCAGTGTGATGGGATGAGTTACAGTGTGATGAAGGGTTGTTCTCCAGCAAATGATTAATTAAAATTAATTATTGGTAATAGATTACTACTGCCTCTACTTCCCCTTACTGCTCTAATTTTCAGCCTATAGCCTCTCATTGGCTTAATTTACCTCTTATGCCTTAACTTCCTTAATTTACCCTATACTTCTCTCTAACACCCCAGTTTGCCGTCTACTATTTCAGTTTACTCATCTATTGCTCCTTGCGACCTCAAATTTTGCCTTTATTGCCCTATATTTCCCAATTGCTCTCTGGTGCTTTAGTGTGTCCTCTACTTGCCCCAAGTCCTCCAATATGCCCCACTTCAACCAGTCATTGCCCCAAATTTTTTTCTACTGCTCCATACTGCCTCAATTTTGCCTTTACTGCCATCTACTGCCCTAAAATGCTTCCTGCTACTGAAATATGTCCTCTACCTATCCCTACTGCTCTCATTTGCCCTTTTCTAAACCAGTTTGTCCACTGATGCCTTGTACCGCATCATTCTGCCCCCGTTGACCTCTACTCCACAACAATTGCCTATTATCACCCTACACTGCCCTCTACTGCTGTATTCCACCTTACTTTTGCCTTCTGCTGACACAATCTGCTCTACACTCAGTATATAATTACAATTCAGTTCTCCGCTTCTTTTAAAAAAAAGCTTATATTGTGTATGTTTACGTTTCTAAGAATTAGATGTGCATTTGTTTATATTCCTCCTCTCTTGTTCTTTGTTTTCAGGAGCACATCTACAAGCTGATGAAGAGCGACTCATACAGCCGCTTTATTCGATCCAGTGCCTACCAGGAGCTTTTACAGGCCAAGAAGAAGGTAAAGTTCCACAAAAGACTGGAGACAACCATTTAAATACCCAGCTCAAGCATGTCTGGCTAACATAATCCCATCTGCTATTGCTCTTCCTTGCCATCTCTAGCCCATGTTTGCTCTCTGCTGCCCTCTACTGCCCCTATAGCTCCATGTTTACTTCTTACTATCCCACACTGTCCCCATATACCCCACAGCATTGCTACTCTTGTTTTATTTTTGCTCTTTGCTGCCATTATTGCGTTTTATTGTCTTAAATCCACCACATCCCCCACCACGTTGCCCCACTCTGGCAGTCTTGGGGCAGGAGAAACTTCAGTGCAGACATTGTCATTATCATGCAGGAAGATTTTCTCCACAGCCTGCAGGATTATGTGCCTTTTATATTCAGGTCAGCCTGAGAGATGTGTTAAACAGACTGTTTTTTTGATGTGGACTAAGCTCATGTCTTCGCCGTCTCTCAGAACCAGAGATTTTATTCGTTTCTGTTTGATATTTTTCCAGCATGGCTCTGTTTCTCTCTCTCTGTTTCTCTCTGTGTTTTTCTCTGTGTTTTTCTCTCTCTCTCTCTCTCTCTCTCTCTCTCTCTCTCTCTCTCTGTGTTAAAGCTTTTGATCATTTTCACTTGGCCTTGTTTGTATTAATTTCTTTCTCACTTCTGTACCTTTTTGCATTGTTTCTTTATGTCCATGTTTTTTTTGCTGGGGTTCGCTCTCTTTTTCTGTTCTTTGTGTGTTGTTTTCTTTTTTCTGGTCTTCTGAAGCGAGTTCTGAAGCATGTACACTAGGAACAGCAGAGATTCAGAGATTTTCTTGTAATCGTGGTAAGTGTGGCTTGCACAGAGAGCTAAGCCCAGCTTGGTTCTCTCAGACTGAATATGTGAGGATGACAGAGAAATACAGTTTCAGCGAAAATAATTACAGCACAATACAATTAAGATATTTCCCTTCAAAAAGTCACTAATGGTTTCGTGCTATTGTCAGGAGATTGTGACTTTAAACGCTGATGACAACCGAGCCATCCATAGCCATGAGCCAAGAAAGCCAAATTAGCTGTGCTCTCTAAGCTCTATCTGTGAGGGATGGTGTTACAGTTTCTCCTGTCGATCGCAGTATCTATGGCTTCATGTACAGTATGTGGAAGAGGGCAGATAGCAGCTACCTCCAAGTGTGCTACACTGCCCTGTGATTAGGCATGAGCACCAACTGCTCTAGTTAATTGCAAAAAGGGAATAAAAAGGGGGTAGTTTAGCATTTAATATGAACTCTGATGTATACATTTATTTTGATGTTGGACTACTAAACAATAGGTTCAATCCCAACACCACCAGGGTGTCACTTCTGGGTGTCACACTTTACCCTCAACTGCTCGGTTCTATAGATGTAATAAATCTCTCTGGATACGGGCATCTTCCACATAATGCTAATAAACTATAAGAAGAAAAAACCCCACATGAGGCATCAGGATGCATTAGGAAGATAATTGTTCAACACAAAGCAAATGGTCACAGTTTACAGTAAAGTTGTGGCTTTATGATAGAGTATGTGTTTGGTTTTGTGTTATTTTATGGCTCTGTATGTTTTTCTGAGGTAAAATGTCCTTTATTTTACGCTCACATGCCAAGTAAAGAAAGCTGAATGTACCCTCCATTGAAGAATAAATAATAATAAAAAATGAAACCATTCGAAAATATGAATAAATTAATTAATAAATGAATAAACACAAGTCTATAATAACCCAAACTAGAGATAAAGTGGTTAGAGTAATTTAAAACAGGATGGGGTAATTATGATCATTAGGAGTAAAATCTTGGTCATTTTAACAAAATAATGTTCCTTTTATTTTTTTCTTACAGAAAAGCAAGAATTTGTTCTGAAGAAGTGGATGCTGGGTAAGTTCATCATCAATCATACACAATATACAAATATATTCATACTAATACAAATTCCATACACAACGTCAGTGGTGTTCCTGTCACTGATTTAATAACGTCACTGACCATAAAGTCAACCTTATTCCAATTGTTAGCATTGTACTGATCAGGAGGTCTTTGTGTTTACATGTACTGTATTTCTAACAAAACAACCCACACCTGAGGGTTTTAATCTGAACTGACTGATCAGAAAAGGTTCATTATTATAGTTTAACAGCTCTCAGAAACCTCTGGCTATAACATGAACATGAGTTAATACTGATGCTCACACACTAATATGTTATGTTTAACAAAGTAAAGCATCTAATCAGTGATGTGGTGATGTTTGTGAAGGAGAAGTCTCACATTTAAGTTCTGGAAAGTCTTCAGGAAATTTACACTGAAAGAGAACGAGAACAAAAGTGTGAGGGAGCTAGAAAGAGAGAGAGAGAGAGAGAGAGAGAGAGAGAGAGAGAGAGAGAGAGAGAGAGAGAGTGTGAGTGAGGGAATGAGTGAGTGAGTGAGTGAGGGAATGAGTGAGGGAGTGAGTGAAAGTGTGAGGGAATGAGTGAGTGAAAGTGTGAGCGAATGAGTGAGTGAAAGTGTGAGCGAATGAGTGAGCGAAAGTGTGAGCGAATGAGGGAGAGAGAATGAGGGAGAGAGAATGACGGAATGAAAGTGTGAGCGAATGAGAGAGAGAGGTAGAGGGAGAGAGAGAGAGAGAGAGAGAGAGAGAGAGAGAGAGAGAGAATGAGAGTAAGTGTGTGTGTGTGTGTGTGTGTGTGTGAGAGAGAGAGAGAGAGAGAGAGAGCGATAGCATTGTTTATCACAGCTTTTGTGAAAGTACAGAAGTAAGTACAGAAAATAATTTGTCTCTTTCCTTACATTTAAATCTAACAAGTTTGTCATGATGTGACATTCAGTAATAAATTATCCTTCAGTAATAAATTATCCTTCAGTAATAAATTGCCACACTTCTCATCCCTTGGCATTCTCTATTTTCATATAGCCCCACAGCCTGTTGTGTTGTCTTGTTCCCTGATCATTTACCTGCTGCTTTTATTCAAAGGAACCATTTTGTCAAAGCGAGCTTTTCTTATATATTCATAATTTGTATTATAATTTATTAAAAATTCAATTGTTCAGCAATTTTGTTTTTTTTAATATACTTTCTGAAAGAAGCTGAATTAAACAGCGGTAGAATTAAACAAAACAAAACAAAAAAAGGAATGAAACCATTTGGAAGAGTTTTTTAAGAATTTCAATTTAAATTGTTTGGGATTTTTTTCTGTATGGAAAAGTTTGATGAGGCCACAGGCTTTTAGTACAGTGTTTATATCAGACTCATGACTCAGACATTAATCATGTCTTGAGTGATGAATTGTCAGGTCACTAGGTTTCTGTCTGTGTGTAGGACGTCAGAGATACGATCCTCAGGCTTCTACCATCCTGTAAAACCGCGTCACACATCACCCGGAGAAGAGGAAGAGGAGCGTGTGATTTGTACATTACTGTAATCTACTGTGCTTCATAATAAACCCACAAGGAGATAGAGCCTTCAAGTCATTGCATGTCTGATAAACAGAGGTAAAAGGGGGCTTTATTTTTTTTCCATCGTACATCATCTGCTCATGAGGAGGACTCAACTACCCCACCAAACCCTCTGCACCACTAGTTCCCCCACCTGCCCCCCACCCGCTCCCAGACATGAAAACTCATTTCAGGGTTACTTCCTTTATTTTCACATATCAGCTTTAGCTGTGTTTTGTGAACTAAGAATAGGAATAAAATCAGTATATATAGTATCTATAAGCAAATACCAAACTCTTTATGACATTGTATAAATACACACACACACACAAACACACACACCCACACACACACACACACACAGCAATGCAGCTGTAAAGCCATGTCTGAATGAGAAAAAATCCAGATGTCAGATGTAGTTGCTCCAAAATGCTTTGACATGTCTCATTTATTTTTATACTATATTTATGAATATGTTAATTTGTTATCTGTATATTATTATCATTATTATTAATATTATTAATATTATTATTCCTTTTTTATTATTTCTGTACAAACTGGGGTACACAGTGAAAGACGAACTATGACTAAGCCAAATTATGGACAGAGCGTATTTTTTAATCCCAAACCCACCCTGACACATGTGTTTATTTTTTTATTAGAGAAACAACTGACCAAATACGTGGTGTTTGTGGATTTGTGAAATGCAGCGATCACTGCCTCTGTGATGGAATCTTTCAATCATGTGTCATGACCTTATGGAGTGTTGTAGTGGAACTCTAGATAAAGTATGGCGTCAGGTCGATATGTTCATATGGTGTTGGAGTTTGGTGGATGTGGTTAGATGTATGTTGATAAATGTGTGTGGATGGACAAACGTGTGGCATGACAGATCACAGAACAGCCATGAGGTAAAGAGTTCATTCTTCTTCTCTAAGAGCTTTGTCCTGGTCATGGTGGAACACACGCATACACGCACGAACACACGCATATACACACGAACACACGCATGCACACACGAACACACGCATACATGCACGGACACACGAACACACGCATACACACCCGGACACACGAACACACGCATACACGCACGGACACACGCATACACACACGGACACACGCATACACACACGGACACACGCATACACGCACGAACACACGCATGCACACACGAACACATACACAAAACCACATACACAGACACACAGACACAGACACACACACATATACACACATATATATATACACACATATATATATATATATATACACATACACACACAATCAAACGAGCACACACACACACACACACACACACACACACACACACACACACACACACACACACACACACTACAGACCTTTAAGAGATGCCAGCCGGTTCCATTGGATGGACTGGTGGAGGAAACCAGAGAACTGGTAGGAAAGCCCAGTGTACTGGGAGAACATGTAAACTCCATGTACAGAGGGCAGAGGCATGAATTAAACCTCTCTGTACAACATATCTAACAGATGTCAAATCATAAAACTCAACTAAATTGGTTCATCTGTTGCCTGGTCATTGAACTTTTTAATACATATTATAATAGAATAAATTTTAAAAAATGTGCCCACAGTAGAAGACAATTAGAGGAATAATTTTATCATTTTATAACCATTTCATAATGATAAATAAAAGAAAGATGGGAGGTGTAGATTGTGCCAAAGTCATTCTTTAAAAATATTATATATATATATATATATATATATATATATATATATATATATATATATATATATATTATCGTAATACGTTAGGGAAAACCCCACCCTCTGACATTACTCCATTATTCAAAAAATAAAAGTATGTCTTTACCTTAGATTTACATCAGAGAGAAACAGGTAAAAAAATATGTCTATTAGGTCCATATTCATAAAGATTCTTAATGTTAAGTTTCTCCTAGTGGCGTAATTCTAAGAAAATTCTTAGAACTTTTGGCATTTCCCCATGAACTGTAAAAGAAGATCATAGTAAAGATAAAACGTTCTTCATAAAGCATCGTAACCCTTAAAAGAGCTCATAAGGTCAAACAGTGTTAGGAGAAGTGAGGAGGACTTTAAGAGGATGAAAAGTTTCTTTAGCAGAGGAGAAAATGTGCTGAAAGGTGAAGAAGGAGAAGAAATGTATTGTATACAATATTTAATAATGACAGTGAGTTAATAAGATGATACAGATTAGATTGTGTAGGGATTATTTTTGTGACCAGATTAGAGCTGAAATGCCATAGCAGCATGTACATGTAAATGTAAACATCTCTGACACAGAGCAGGAATGTCAGAGACAAATTATATCTTTCTTGCATTTCAGCTCAAATTTCAGTGGCAGAAATGCTATAAATTTGGAGCTATGACATTTCTGCTCTGTGTCTGAGATGTTTACATTTACATTACATTTATTACATTTATACAGATTTTAGCGCATCTCTAATATAATGAACATAAAGACAAAGTAAAGGTTTATAACACACCAGAGGTTTTTATTTTTATTTTACAACAATCCAGTCTTCAAAAGAATGTGTTCTACACAATAACATGGTTTAAGCCCCACCTCCTCTCTAAGACAAAAGTTGTTGTATTTTCCTTGCTCGGTGTTGCCCTGTGATTGGTCCTGAATCACTCTTAAGATACGATTCCTAGTTAGAAAACTTTAAGCTAAATTAGGAGCTCTCTGAGATCATCCTGAGAATATTAATGAGTACTGTACATGTCCTGATCGAAAATCTCTATTAATAGTTTAAAATCACTTAATTCTGTGGGGAGCAACACTGATTTTTACCCCTCAGCAAATGTTGTCACTTGCTAGGATTTTTTTTTTTTAAATTAATTAATTATTTAATTATTATTATTTTATTTTATTTTAAAAAAGGAGTTTAACTGTAAAATAAAAATAGATTTTTAAAGAAATCTACTTTTTTTATCTTACATTTATCTGTGTTCATCCAGCTCATTTGTGAATTTGGTGGATGTTGTGCTCATCATGTTGATGTAAAAGCTCAGCGATGTCACTAATCAAATGTGGAGGGAAATCGTCTTGGCCGCACAGTGCAGCAGTTAACACCCTAAAAAAATAAAGATTAAAAAAAGAGAATTATAGTAAATAAAAAAAACCTTCATGTTGGTTTACAAGTATTTGTACAGTACAATGGCGGTATGGCTAGACTTGCACTTTATTAAAGAAGTAAAGACGTGCATTAAGAGGAAAGTATTTAACAACATAAAACACCTAAAACACACTGAAGTCTTGAGGTTATCACAGTTAACTCATGCTCTCATGCTCATCGCCTGAGATCAGCAGTCTTTGATGTGTTAGTGTGTTTCCCATCACCAGCAATAGAGTTAATACGCATTAAACACCTCAAGTTAACATTCTTCAGCAAAATGTCGAGACAAATTACTCAAAAACCGAACATCTTTTTTTACATGTTTTTTTTTTTTTTTAAGTCTTTGTGTGGAAAACAAGGTGACCGTGGTGCAGAACGGTGAACAAATATTATCCACAAAATAATCTAGGTTGTGAGGATCCATGAAAGGGTGTACAAAGAATGGTAATAATAGAAGAAGAAGAGGAAGAAGATGTAAAAGGAGGCAGAGGAGGAGGAAGAAAAAGTAAAAGGAGGAGGAAGAAAAAAGAGGAAGAAGAAGAAAAAGTAAAAGTTTAAAAAAAATACATTACAAAATGGCAATGATATGAACTAGTAAAAGATAACTAAGGAACGGTGTGTGTCCACTCTACCTCTGGCTGTGTGTGTGTGTGTGTGTGTGTGTGTGTGTGTGTGTGTGTGTGTGTGTGTGTGGAAAACAATCAAATGTAATGAAGTGAAGTGAATTTCTAAAGCACAAATCAAAACCATCACAACAGTAAAACTAGAGGAACTTTCTAAAAGTTAAAGCAGGCAATAAGTTTTCTGCTCTATTTGAAACATTTCTGCTCTATTTGAGGGACTGGATTAGAACATCTCTGGCACTATATGAGTGTTTACACAATTTACCTTAATGTCCATGCTGAAAGTTACAGGAAAACTGTAGAAACTCGATTCTTCTCCAAACCATTTCATAAATTTGTGATGTCATGATGTTACATACAAGAAAGCATTAATAAAGATATCGGTGGATAACTAAGGTGTAGATAAGACATATATACACCTCAGACTTTAATCCAAACACCATGCATGCTTACTCGTACTCCTGACCCATCATGTCCAAGCAGCACAACAACAAACTAAATACAGGGAAAGAGTTTCAGTTCACATCAGTTATCAGAATGGGAACAAATGTGAGTTCTGAAGCTCTTTACCTGCATCCTGCTTGATTGGAATTAGTGAATTTTTGGGATTTTTAAGATGGAGATGTGGTAGCCTAGTGTTTAAGGTGTTGGACTACTGATCAGAAGGGCATGAGTTTGAATCCCGCTTTCCACAGCTAGGCCCCTGAGCAAGGCCTTTGACCCCCAATTGCTCAGTCGTATAAATAAAAAAATAAATAAATGTAAGTCACTCTGATAAAGGTGTCTGCTGAATGGCATAATATCATTTAAAAACTGCACGGTGTTCCTAATATTATGGACATTGAGCGTATTTGAATCACAGTCGGAGGAAATTTGCACTAAAATGTTCCATTAAGAGAGACTTCTCTTAACACATTTGTATTTCAGTCATACTTCAATTTAAATTCAATTTAATCCTCAGTGTTATGAGGCCAAAACTGAGTTGTTGTTTTTTTTTAAATTATTATTATTGTTTTGGGTTATTTTTGGGTGAGAAACCTATGGAGATTCTTGTTGAAGGTGCTCCAAGCACCATGTGGAGTAAAATCCTCCATCTCTCTTTCGATATAATTCCACTATCAACTCTGTGACTCTGTAAATACATTCCAAAATCCAATAAAGTGAACTGAGGGGAAGAAAAAGTGGTTGTGTGTCATGTGTGTGAGATGTTGGTGTGCAGTGATTGTAATACCACATTTGAGCAGCAGAGGGCAGAAACGTTCCAGTATTTAGTGCCTTCATTTCTTACAATTAGTATTAATGTGCAATTTACCATGTACACTCCTGTGAATATAAAGTTATTATATAATATTATAACGTGTTGTTTACAGCTTTACAGAACATAAACATAGAACTAAAGGTTAATATAAAAAAATAATATAAGCACCTTCTGTCTAGTTCTGTCTTTCTTTAGAAACTCTTTTTTTTTCTAATTTTTTTTTCTGTTCTTTGCCTTAATTGATGCTTATATAATAAAAGCTAGTTGCTTATATTCTGAAAACAGCTTTTCATCTTATTAACATTTGTTTTCCTCCATGCATAAAATCAGTAGTAGTTACAATACATAAATATATAAACAAACAAACAAATAAATAAAAATAATAGTGTTGTGCAGGAAAGATATTGAACTGTAAACCTGTGCGTAGTGTAGCAGCAGAAGCAATAATAAATAGTAAAAATATATAAATAAACAAACAAATAAATAAATAAATACTACTACTACTACTACTACTACTACTACTACTACTACTACTACTACTAATAATAATAATAATAATAATAATAATAATAATAATAAATGTCTCAGATATTCAGCAGTACTGTATTATCATGGTCAGTCTTGTGGTAGATCCAGAGTCTCGGGAGCGTTCAGTGTGAGGCAGAAACACATCTCAACTCAAAGTTGGCATGTTTTGATCCATCATATTACCAGAAACATGACATATTATTTTTCTCCCACTACAAAGAAGTGTGTATAATTACCGGCACTGAATTCAAATTCACTAAAGAGATAAGTCAGGAAAAAAACTTCTAAAAACATGACAGAAAAATGAATAAGAGACAGTAATTTAATCGAGTAACACACGCCTCCCTCATTAAAATCAAATCTGGAAACATCACTTTTTTTATTTTACTCTACAACCGCCTTAGAACAACGGTGAAACATCTAAATTTTTCCTCCTATAATTATTTACATTTTCATTCTAGTATGTACATGAAAAATCAGGCAAAGTGATGCTGCAGCTATTATAGGTCTGACAGAATGAAAGTAAAGACTGGAGACGGGACGTGTGCTTCTTTGGAGTTTAAAGAGCTTTCTGTAAGTGATAAAGCTTCCTCAGAGCCGAGCAGGATCACGAGAATGTTTTATGCTCAGAGTCACGGCTTTGGAAACGAAATGCAACTTTGATCCTCCTCCCACTCAGGGTGACACATTGATGAGCTCTGTGTGTGTGTGTGTGTGTGTGTGTGTGTGTGTGTGTGAGAGAGAGAGAGAGAGAGAGGATGAAGGAGCTAGAAGTGGGCGTGTCAGAAATAGAGGAAGAAGGGTATGGAGAGGAATAAAGTCAGAGAAAGCAAGGAGGAAAGGGAAGCAGAGAGAGAGAGAGAGAGAGAGAGAGAGAGAGAGAGAGAGAGAGAGAGAGAGAGAGAGAGAGAGAGAGAGAGAGAGATGGTCTGATTTGTTTGGTGATCAGAGCCAATAGAAATCCTGCGGTTTGATAAGATCCACATGCGGGTGACGGAGAAGAGCCAGAAACAAGAGTTCAAACACAGCGAGGAGAGAGAGAGAGAGTAAGAGAGAAAGCCAGAGAGAGACAGACAGAGATAGAGACAGAGAGAAGAGTGACTCAGAGAGACACATAGAAAATCTTCATCCCACTGAGCAGGACAGAAAGCCTGCTGAGGAACAACTCCTCCAACTTCTGGAGACAGAGAGGCATCTCTTCAGACACATTCTTCCATGGGCATCAGAGCAGCATTCAGTCCACGAGCCACACACACACCAGCACTCTCAACCTAACCACTACCGGAATACACACACTCACACAAACACACACACATACACAAGCACACACACACACACACACACACACACACACACACACACGCGTGCACTGAGAACTGGACCACTGCAGACGAGAGGTAAGCGATCTTCCTCATAAAATGGTCTTTATAAGCTTGTGTGCGTGTGTGTGTATAGAATGTAGCCAGTTGTTAGAGCAGGATGAAGATCCATTCAGGATTACATATATAAAGGAAGGAAGGAAGGAGTCAGTCATGTGATTCAGTTTTGCATGATGCAGTCAATAAGATCAACCAAAACATCTACATAATCAATTCCACTATTTTTCATATGAAAAAAGCTTAACGTGTGTGTGTGTGTGTGTGTGAATCTGAGTGTTATGGTGGGAAGAGCATTAAAACAGTTAATGATCCGATTAATGATTTGTGTTTGCCGGGGTCCGTGACTGCTCCACCTTGCACTGTTGGGCAAAGCGGATTTGGCCTGGTCAGTAATCTGTGTTTTCAGTTTTTTTTTCCATCACAAGCCTGAGATTAAAGGGTTAAAGCCCACAGAAAACCACCGCATGTACTGTTATGTGTGTGTTGTGAACTTCTCTGCTTGAAGTGTCGCATCACAAGTCGCATATTAAACTGAATACATAATTCTATGGGACTGAATTAAATCTACTTCATACTGTAGAAAGTAGCAGGAAATCCAGACTAGATCATATAGCAGTACTGATGAATTAATTGCTAACTAAAGAAAATTACATCACAACACACTTGTCGTATAGACCTTCTTCCTCCTTTTCAAAATACAAACAAAATAATAATTATTTTGTGTAATCTTTTGTCAGTTCAGAGTTCTTTACAGCAAATGCTTTCAGCTTCACTGCTAAAATAATTTTTTTTAGTAGTTTTATTAATGTTGAGTAAATTATTTGTAATTTAAATGTACAATGTAGATTTTTGACCACTTTATTTATTTATTTATTTATTTTAAATGTTCCTGCGGTTGATGTGACATTATCTTCCACGATGATACAAATGAAACTAATATTCTAATGAATTCCTGTTAATATTCATTTTAAAAAGTTAACATTTAAAAAAAATTCCCATAAAACAAAAACAGAACGATCGAAGCATCAAAAACGTCTTCAAAATGTTAACCATTTTGCTCAGAATTGCTTTGGTGGGTTGACGTACTAACAGCAAATCAGGTTTGACTCAGAATTGGACTCTGTTCTGATTCGTTTCTGTTTATGTTGCGGTTTAGATAATCGAGATCGCTCGGCTAATAGAGAAAGCTAGACTGTAATGATATAAAAAAAAAAGTTGTAAAGGGTTTTATCTTGCTGGAGTCTCTTATTTCAGCCTGTTATGAAAAGAAGTTACAATCTTCAGCAGTTAATTCGATGAATGAATCATCTGTAATGCTGAAAAACTGATGCTAGTTGAGATGCTAACACTTTTAGCACATAACTCTGTGCTCATTACAGTGCAATGAGTTCACGGATGTAGATTAAATCTCAATTAGATTACAGTCTCACACACCACACTTTAAGTAGTAAGTCAACATTGAGGTAAGGAGCAGGAAAGAAGTCCGGCTCTTTGCAGTGTGTTTGGAGAAAGCGAGTGTGTTTGCTTAATAAAGCTCCTTTACTGCTGTGATTAAATCTGTATCGGAGTCACTCTGCCGTGGTTAATGAGCAGTTTTATAGCAGTGCATCCCAAGAGCTGGATTCAAGTGTGGAAAGATTCTAGCTTCAGAGTTGGCCGCTTGCTGGGATCAGGTATAAAACTGTATTAAAGGACAGCGGTGGTGTCAAATAAACATCAGTTCATGATGATTATCCAGTGTTATACAGTAACATCATTAACTTCATCATTATCTCCCTCGACTGAAGGGACACGTGCATCATATCCAGCATGCAAAACCTCTCCATTTATATTTCTATAGTAGATAATATTAGAACAACAAAAAATAGCGACACATTTTAACCTCATTCTTAATTCCATGGTTACTCATAATAACGTTGGGGTCCCATCAACATTTCTGTTCATTAAAGCATTACACCACTGGCATTAGACAGAGTGCATTATTATTATTATAGTAAGAGAGTGTTTGCAAGATAATAGATAAAATCAAATGCACTGCCCAGCCCCAATAGACCAATTTGGGAATCACAGAAACCATAAAATCCCATACAGCACCCTCTTCAGGATTCACTAAAGCATCAACACAACTGGCCTCATGATCAGGAGCTGTGGCAAAAGGTGTTTTTCCAAGATATGACACTAAAAACCCAGAACTTTTGCTTAGCAGGTCAACTTTTTAGTTCACGGTGTTAAAAGGTTTAAAAGATACATTACCTCTAGTCCTTAAGTGACCCCAGTTGCTGATTCGTGGTAACATGGTGCTTACTTTTAAAAAATAAGCAACTAACTGGTCAAGGGTTTAAGGCACAGCACCACCAAGCTGCCAATGTTGGGCCTTTAACGCTCTCTGCTCTAGGTACTGAACCTGCCCTCTGACCCCAATACCCTCAACTGGTATATGCAAAGAAAAGAGTTTCATTGTGTTTCTTATAAAAGCTTCTTCTAAAATAAAAAAGACACAGCAAACCCACGCTTGGTTCAGTGTTATGTTGTGTAGTGGTTAGAACCTTGGATTACTGTGCTGAGGGTCCAAGCTTCATGCTGTGTGGCTCAGTGGTATGAGTTACCCAGGTGGTGGTGGTGGTGGTGCGGTGTCCTGGGTCAAATCTTGGGCAGGACTCCTATGTGAAAAATTGCCTGAAGGTGCAGAGGGCTGACTTACAGTGTATGATGATGAAAGGAACCTCCACCACCACTTCATCCAACAGAAACACCACCACTCAATCTCGTCATCATCCCAACAACCACAACCAAACCCTCAAGCCACCATCAGCACCAACACCAAGTAGCAACATATTTAACTGCACTATCACAGACAACTGGGTGGCTATCTTGATAAATCAGCTATGATACTAAAGTGGGTGTGTCCTGTCACTGACGAGCTGCGTATATCTTACCTGACTCATCTGCACCCACAAAGACGTGACACACGTTTAGGAACTTGAGACTTAACCGTATTGCTTTTTAGAGGCACCTCAACAACAACTTTAACCGGGCGATTGAGGTCTCCAGATCCAGACACCACAATCGCCACAACTGTTTCTCCCTCATGCTTAATCCAATGCTTTGGCTGTTAGACGTGAGCTGCATCATGAGAATAACATGTAGCTTAAATATATCTACCAAATATTCACCAGTATATACATTATATATGTGAATGTAGATACAATAAGCTTGATGAGCGAGTGATTTTATTCTGTGTAGAGACACGGTGTAGAGAGATGATCTGGCATTACACATTACGGTTCATGAACAAAGCGCTAGCAAAGCAGTTGTGCCAAATTGTTTAACAAGGGGTGGGGGTGAAAAACTGGTGAGTGAATGGTAATTAAGTCGGGTCAGGGTTATTAGAGCATTCCCAATAGCCAAAATGCTCTCAGACTAATAAATCATTGAGATATTGATACCACATTGTCTTGTGACTCATCCACTTCCACCATCTCTTCCACACAGATCACACCCAGTTTGAAGAAATTCACAGTCTGTGTTTTCATTAAATAAACTGTAATTAAAATGATGTAGTGATGTAAATGTATATAAAATACATACCCAGTACTAATACTGTGTCCATTTGTCCAGGGTTAGAATTTTAGTATCTTTTCCCTGTATTACTCCCTGACGCTGTATTGAGTGAAGGGGAATTCTAGTGAATCATCCGAGTCATTTCAAATGTGTCATCATTAGGTAATGTTGAAAGTGCCTCATCGATCATTCTAGGTTTTGGAACAGACGGACGTATAACACGTGTCCATCCGAACCGTATCAACATACTGTACGTTATTTTCCTGCCTACGTGATAACATGCAGAATACTGTATCTATTACAAGCTCGAGCCGGTTATAAGCATCGAGCTCGACAAAGTTCCTGTCGTCGACCTTCAGAGCGGCCGAGTTCTCGTTATTGTGTATTTAACTTTCCACGTTGGTGGTTTACTCAGCCTGATAAAGCACAGGGCACCTTCAGGAGCCCAGATCCCAAACATAGGCATTCTTCAATATGCAGCACACATGCTCGGCACACTAACACACTCTTATAAATGCTTTCTGCTACATTAAGTACATAAGTCAGAGTAGAGATTACTGGTTTGCATGTGTGTGAGCAGCAGAAGGAGGAGGAGGAGGAGGTGGTTGATGTGTGTTTCTCAGCCTTTGTAGAAACAGCACACTCAGCTGGTGGCAATTATGGAAAGTAGTCTGTGTGTGTGTGCGTGCATGTAGGGGGTTATGGGAGTTGTTTTGGGGTGACAGGGGTGTGTTGTGGTTGCATGCCAATGCCCCAACAGCCTGAGGCATCCTGAGCACAGCCCCATCTACTGTGGAACATTAACACACCTCAAGGTTGTTTTCATAGCAAACGGGCTGGAATCTGCGCTGGTTTAAAGAAATGCCCGAGCTATGATTGAGCATTTGATAATATACTATTAATTTGATGCCTGTCTGTGCCGGCATATTATTTACGGAAATAACTCCGGGAGCTTGCGTTACATTTTTTTTTTTTTTTTTGAACATGCGAGAGAAAGACATGTTGGCTTTCAAAACCACATTATTATCTCAAATGAGCAGCGGGGAAATATTCCAATCTGCCTTTTTTCTTCCCGCAAACACACAGGCTTGTTCTGTTTGGAAGAGAATCACTAAGGAATTCCTAAATGCTTCAGAATCTGCATGCTTACGGTCATTATTTGCTTGACAAGAAATATCTCGAAGACACCGTGTACCTTTGGGCTGACTTACCGAACCGAGCCTTATCAGTGCCTTATTATGGAGTTAAATGTCCTAGCATCCACCTAAGCATGGATCAAACGGAGTAAAACCTCTGAATGGAGATAACGGATATCTCTTAGGCAACATGAAGGACAGAGCAAAGCCTGATGCAAGTAGTGGTTAGGGTCAGGAAGCAGCAGAGTCAGACATCTCAGAGAGAAAGTGGAGGGCATGACCTGTATGAGGGGAGGAAACAACAGTCTAGCAAGAGTTCCAGAGGGACAAAAAAAAAAAAATCCACTTACTATACAATTATATATACCAATATTAGCCAAATTAACCTACACTACAGATGATACCTTAAAGAGTTCTACAGCAGAACAAATAATTAATCATCAAGATACTGTAACACTGAGTCTCTAACATTGTTCCTCAGTGATTGACTTCTTCGGTCTCTGCTGTCCATTCTCAACCATTGTCTACACAAAGATCAGCTCTAACTATGATGAGATCAGACAATTTCCATATCCTCTCTTGAAGAACTCTTAAGAGATCTGGATGCAGATTTAGTAGGGAGAGAAAGTGGAGGAAAACTGAACCTGCAGGCTGAGCTGAATGCAGCTTCACCTCTCCTGTGACCTTCCTCTGAACATGGAAAATACAGCACAGGTCAGGTACTTTGGGATAAAAATCTACCTCTCATTCCTAAGACTTGCCCTGCTGTTCCTCTTTAACCCCAGAACCTGATCTGGAATCAGGTTACACGTCACCGCTTTCCATTTTTAAACCATGGTGAGTTATACGAGATCTGACCCATGATTGATTTTTAAAAGGTTGTAAAATTGCAGTAAAAGTGGCACTTCTCCTGAGCATACGCTACGTCCACTACACTTAATATAGAGAAGCGAAGCGTGGAAGCGATGAGAGATTGGAGTGAAAAAGAGGAAGACGGAGTGGGGGCTTGTCCTCGTTCAGATATACGAGGAGCCTCCGCTGAGGCCATGGTGTCACGGCAAAACTTTGGAGGCCAAGACGGGCTGACGCGGTGACTCAGGGGTGCATTCATCATCTTTTGTGCAAACATCCACAGCCTGCCAGACCGCAGACTCACAACCAGCTACTTATTTTGACAACGGTTAAGAGCTCCTCTGAACCGCTGTCTGAAGAGGAGTTCCAGTTATGTGGGGTTAACTGTAGAGTCAGCCTCAAGAACAGACGAGGAAAAACACGGTCATGCTCGAGTGAGGCTGCATGACAACACCACAACGCCTTTTGGGCAAGAAAGCAAATTCTAAAGTAAGAACGTTTTATAGTCTGAAATATTTTAGCTCAAGCACGATGTGAAATAGATATCAGATGGTAAGCGATAAGCTGGAGAAAAGGCTGACCGAAGATGACCGTTTAATTCTCTCAAGAAAAACACACATTTTTGTAAATGTTTCTTTTCCAAGACTGAGTCAGCCGTAGAGCTGCCACATCTGCTGCAAAGATGTCCATGTGATTGACAGATAGCTTTCTCTCGTGCCTGAGATGTAATCATCTCGGCCGCCGTCTCTTTGGTCCCGCTGCCCATGGACAAAGTGACAAATTAAGCTTAATCTGTGTCTTCCTGCCCTCTCAGGAAACAATATAAAAGCAAAAAAAAAAAAGGCTTAGCTTGACCCCTAGAGACATTCTGAGCCATGAAAAACATGATGGAAGAGCGAGGAGGGATGAGAACAAGAGAGGGGGGGATGAACGTCACACTTCAGAAGAATAGCTTTTGTGAAATTTGGGGCCTAAACACATTCTGGTGCAAGTGAGATAAATGAGTCAAACTCAGCACAGTTTGTGCCCACTCATAACGCCGCGGCGCCTCCAAAGAACGTTTACATATTCATCGCATTTGTCACCCGCAGCCTAAGCAATAAGGGGAATTGTTTCTCTGGAGGAGTCAAACTCACTGCAATCAACTTCCTTTCCTCTCCGTTCTCGCCTGGACTAACCCCCCAACCCCAACCCCACCCCCCCAGCTGATTAATGAAGGTGTTTATTTTAACGACGGTTTTTTAAACTGACAAATTAGCTGGCCGCAGTAATGGCTCAATTAAGTTAATTTCGTCCTCGTATGACATTCATTTCCTTTTTCGCTCTAAGAAAGCAAACAGCGCAGCGATTGATGAAACTGTAGTTTGTGAGGCGTTCTGGCGTAGGAATGTATCTGAAATGACTGATCATAGGCAAAGTTTAATTTAACCACAATCCTGATCAAAACCAAACACGCAAGATAGACTTTAAAAATAGCTGAATTCCAGCGTATGTAAACCTTAAAATAAATAACTTTGCCTCACCCGTACTTACGCTCTATTAAGTACCAGACATTTGATCTTTTTTTTTTTTTTTTGCACAAGGCTAATAGTACAAAGCTACACTCTGGAGTTTAAATTCTGCTTCTTAACATTAGCCACTAATCTAAATATGCTTATATTGCACAAGCTATAGATAAGGATGATGTACAGCATGCCGTTTACTAACTATTTTATTTAATCGATTATTGCTAAGCTTAGCAGGGGACACAGAAACTAGGAGAGCATTATGCTAACTTTAGGTTTTCAATAGCATCACGGTAGAATGTGATGCACCAACACATTGGAAGGATGTGGTAGCTACTTATAGTTAAGATGTCGGCCTGATGGTTGTGAGTTCAAATCCCGGTGCTGCTACTGCTTGGCTCTTGAGCAAGGACCTTATAAACAAAAGTCGTTCAGGATAAGGGTGTCTGCCCTTTAATGCTATAAACATAAACAAGAGTCAAACATTTGCAGTTAAACGGTTGCTACAGAATTCAGATCAAGTCTAAAGCTAATAAAAACGAATAAAGGTATTAAATTAGTCAGGTCTCGATTGCTGACTACGTAGCACTCAACTAATCCAGACTGTTTATCAACCTCAGTTTAGTGTTAGTTTTGGTCCAAACTGGAGATCATACAGTAGCATACCAGTAAAGCTCACCAACTCCGAATTTGTCAACAATCTATCCTATTAAATGTATTTTTATTTATTTTACTTTTTTTTTTTAAATTAATAATTCCCCAGAGCATCTGAGTCAGGTCACAGAAGGTGTAGTTAGCTGATGAGTTGGCTCAGGTGTGTTGAGAACCAAGACCGGTTGAAAGATTGCAAAGTAGTCATTAGTTAGATCTGATGTGGCTGAGCTGTGATCTGTACACGCTTGTGTAGCGGTCAGTAACACTAACCAGTTCTAACAAAGCTGGTGTGTCTAAATGAGGTTTTCTCTTGGCACCAAGCTGCTGGAGCTCTAGGAAAATCCCACTCCCATTCCAGTGAAGTCAGTGACTGTAGAATTTAATGGTTTCCCTGGTAGGACACACCTGATTTAACTAATCAGTTCATTCCAAAGCCCTTGATGTGTAAAGTTGAGGAAAAAACAATTCTGAAGAAGGTCCCCAGGCATCAGAGTTCATGGATAATTATTTACAGCACATCTGATATTCTAATGACACTAGCCAATGTGCCGAATTATCCTGGTGACTAGAATTCAGAAAAATATATTTGAGCTTTGGCAAAAATGTTGGGAATGTGCTTGTCAAAGTAAAACTGCCGTAAGGTTTTGAAACAGATGAACATTTATGGAATGTTGTGTTTGGTCTCATTCAATTTTTAACATTTTAGAAGTCGAATGTATTTGGCTGTGAGTTCCCAGGAGAGGAATAAAAAATACAAAACAAAAAAAGGCTCACTGGATTCTGTATTTAGTGATGTCCATTTTGAGATTGGATCACAACAGACACTGAAAGAGACATCAGAATAGATAGGACATACATTAGCTTGAAATATTTCCGATCATACATCAGAGTAGGATGTACTTCACAGAGGCACAGAGTTCCTAAACCATGGGATCTGTTCCTATCTGCAAAGGGCCAGAATGAGTGCTGGTTTTCATTCCAATCAAGCAGGATTGGACTTTGTTCCACCTACTTAATCACTTGATGTTGGGTTGATCAGATGGGCGTGGCTTCTGCTCGGATGATATGATATGCCCTTATGTGAAAAATAATGGACACTCCTGATCTAACATTTCTACCATCCCTTTTATATCTCCTAACCACATGGAAGTCTTTAAGGACTGGAGCACATGCTACTGCTTTGGGAAATGGTAGCTCAGTTGGAGTACCGGTCAGAAGGTTGTGAGTGATACCACCAAACGTCCACTGCTGGGAGCTTAATTCTCAAATGCTTAGCTGTATAAATGAGATAAATGTAAGTGCGCCCTGGACAAAAGGTACCTTGCCAAATGCAAAAATTGTAAATGCTTGTCTCTTTCTGTCTCTCTCTCAGGATGTGCTGTAAGCTGTTGTTTTGGGTTCTCCTGGCCGGTGTGCTGTGTGCTGCGTCCGAGAGCCGCAAGACCCGCCCACAAAGTTCAATCCCATCACCGTTCAAAACCAACTCAAACACATCTGATCGCCGTGGCCGGAAACAAGAAGTACTGGCCTCCAGTCAGGAAGCCCTGGTAGTGACGGAAAGGAAGTACCTAAAGAGCGACTGGTGCAAGACGCAGCCTCTGCGGCAAACCGTGAACCATGAGGGCTGTCTGAGCCGCACGGTCATCAACCGCTTCTGCTACGGCCAGTGCAACTCCTTCTACATCCCACGGCACGTGAAAAAGGAGCAGGAGTCGTTCCAGTCGTGCGCTTTCTGTCGACCGCACCGCTTCACTACTCTCACTGTGGAGCTGGACTGCCCTGAACTGCAGCCACCGTTCCGGCACCGGAAGATCCAGCGGGTCAAACAGTGCCGCTGTATTTCTGTTAACGTTGCTGAATCTGGGAAACAGTAAAGCTGAAAGACTACAGCAGCCTGCCTGGGATGTCAGACAAAAGAAATATATAAAATATATATATATATGACAAACTTTTTTTTTTTGGTAGAATTTGGTACCTAATATAGGCAGAGTCAAAAGCTGCTAAACATGTTGAGATGTCTCGGAGCTGTCCATGTAATAGGGCAGCTTTTTTTGGTGTAGTTCTTGTCATGTGTTTTTGTGTGTTATATCGAGTTTGCATCTCAAGACTGATGTTTTCTGAAAGGACAAAAAGACTTGGTGAAGGTGAAGAACTGAACACCTTTTTCTGATGCCGCCTATAACCATCTGGCTCACACGTTCTTGGACAGAAACGCCACCCGTTAGGGGGGGAAAAAAGCTGCTGAAAAGTAAAGTGTCCGAGTTGCATTTGGATCTTGTCCTAATCCGATCGCCCTGATCCGCAGAAGACACGTACGATACAGACACAGCAGACTTTCCTTACCAATTTTGAGGGAAATGAGGTGGCTGAGCTGCAGGACTGTCAGTAACAGGACAGGTGGGGACACGGACTTGAACTGGCCAATCGTGCTGCTTGCAGTGACTTCAAATTAAGCCTTATTCAAAGAATATAACATTGTATTACTAGACCGAGTATAATAGAGATTATATATGATGGTACACAAAAATGTATATATCTAGAGAAAGAAATTACCGCTATATTAAAATCTATTTCAAGTAGAATCCCGGTTTTACTTTCTTAGAAAACCCTGGAAATCTCACACACACACCAAAAACAATCAACCAATAAAGTTATATTATCTGACATCTGTATTAATCATATAACACACTGATGATGGATGCCTATATTATTGCTTATAAAACGATAAATTATAAAATCTAAATGAATTTATGTTAAAAAACGGTTGGTTAATCAGACGTATTCATTTTTAAGTTTACGTCCTATGATTCGATGTTAACACCCGGTTCAGCTTATCAATCACTGATGAACCGGTATAATCAGGAATATTTACACAACTAATAATATATACACAAGCGTGAACCACACTGATGTTCATACCTTAAAGAACTTTACCATTACCTGATGTACCTGTGTAATATTTCCCAATGTGGCTTTAGAACAGTGTCACACTGCTCAAGACATAAACGTGTTTGTTCGAATGAAAGCCCGACCCTTTAATTTATTTCTCTTTATTTTACATAAATTATGCTTTTCCAAAAGAAAAAAACAACAACCAGAAAACAAACAATACCCAAACAATAAGACAGTTATTGCACGTGGGCAGACCTTCGTTTCTCCTGAACCAGAGTGATCGACACTGAACACACACATGCTGAGACAGAAAAAATAGTTATAAAAATTATACACAAGATTTATATTACATAAAGATGCTAATACTACTTTACATTAGATAAAATAATGGCATTTTTAAATACATTTTAAGCAAGTCTCGTACGTTGCCATTTAAAAAATAATTAATCCCTATTAAACATTTTTCTGCCATGATCCTGTAGCGTGGGTTAAACACAGACAGAATACAGTTCCACGGCTTCAGCTGAAATTGTAATACCTCTGGTGCTGAAGGAGGAAGAACAATGCGTGTACCTGATCGTCTCTAAGGCCGACTTTGCTATTGTTCACGTGAACACGCATCCCTCAGATGTCCTACTGCTTCCTGATAGTCTCCGTTAGTGCGTCCATTCGTTTGAGCTCGCAGATCCTGCGCAGTCCTTTTCGGAGCTCCGTTTAAGCCACTTGTACGGACATGTAACATCTAGTTACTGTTACCATTATTCTTGATAAAGGAACTAAAAACACAGCTTCAGCACAGTAAAGCACTTAAACTGTGTTTTTTTTCTTCTTCCTCTTATAGCGTAACACACTGATGACAGAAAAATCACTGCCTTCATTTTTATCTGTGAAACTGGGCTGGAAACAAAACCGAGCTTTTGGGGGTCATCATACTGCTGGTGATCCACGACAATGCAAGATCGGTTTAGAGAAAAATACTGCAGTTTAAACAAGCTGAGGGAAATTTACACACATTCCCCCTTTATCAAGCTTCATTTCTTTTTGTTTTCATCACTGGTAGCACATGTCTTTTTCCTCCAATTTACATACACAGCGATTCACCCATGAACGCACACCCTGAAAGGACGTGACCATACGACACGCTTCCTGTATGCATGTTGCAGATAAATGTTTGAGGGCTGCTACATTACTCACAAGGATGTTTGTGTGTGTGTGTGTGTGTGTGTGTGAGAGAGTGAGATACAGATGGATGAAATTTTAATACAGAATATAGCCCATGTCTGCAGTCCATGCACTCTACCTCTTGGCGGATCTGAAAGAACTTTTATTTCGTTTTTAGGGTTAAAAAGTCCAGCTTGTTAGATCTTCATGCCCAGCTTCGCTTTCTGTGGAAAAGAAGAAAAAAAAAGCTTTCTTGTCTGTGCAATAAATACTTATGCAGCATCAACACATCCATCTTAACACCGAGGCGATTTGTTTATTAAAAAAAATATATATATAAAATAATAAAATCACCAATCAGATACCCAGGAATATTGGGGGAAACAAACAAAAAAATAGGACTTATAAAAAAGTACATTTCTTGTATACCACACACATTTTCTATGTTAAAACAAACCTCATGGTGAGAATTAAATGTAGAGTACTGTTTTTACTAAACATGTAGTACGGTCACGTTGTAAACGTGATGCGTGACAGTACATCAGAGCCGAATTTTCTTAATGAGGTGTAATATAAAGTGCACTTACTATTCCAGTGGCATGCTTGGGTTTGACACTGTATGTGGCTTTTTCCTTGGCTTGTCTAAAACATTCCTCTGCTGCTTTTAACCTGAACAGAGACAAACACACACAAAAAAAGAACAAATCTGATTTTTCTCAACATCAAAAGCAGATCAGAAAGCACGTAACGTATTTTGGGTTAGGTTTCAGTTTCCTGGCCCTGGTTGTGAATTACTCCATGTGCTTCCGGAGCTGAAGTGTGTGTGATGGAACATAAGAGTTAAGATTAGGAATGCGTGTAATAGTTTATGATGAAACAACGCCGATGTTTACAGACCTCAATTGCCTCTTTATGTATATCTATATGTATAACTGTCTGCTTTTGGTACGATCCCATCTTCAGGCTGTGGGACGAGGAGTTTACTAGGCAGGGTTACAGTGACGTTGCCATGACAACTAGCCAACGTTAGGTGGGTGTAGGTTCTCTTTCCATCCAGCAGGAACTACACCTGTTTAGTCAGTAGTTCTTGGCTCGGGTGTAGCTTCTGCTTGGTTGGAATGAAAACCTGCACCCACACCAGCCCTTTGTGGATACGATCAGACACCCCTTGCTTTAGCATCACTGATGAACTGAGGAAGATATTTACAGAAGTGTGTATGGTAATAAGCCTCCAATACTTCAAACAATAACAAGTCTTGCCTGATAGACCACCCAGTGGGTAATAAAACACTCTGATTTGATTAAATGTTCATCCTTCCTGCAAAATCATGTACAATACTACAGAAGGCTCCGCAGTAACGCTGCTACTGACTGAAGGTCGGGGATTTATTTAGTGCTATTATTGAAAGCTGAAAAAGTGGCATGAAATTATACACAGTGGATTTAATTTTGGTCTGACCATGTTACTTTAC
Source organism: Tachysurus fulvidraco (assembly GCF_022655615.1). Classification (NCBI taxonomy): domain Eukaryota; kingdom Metazoa; phylum Chordata; class Actinopteri; order Siluriformes; family Bagridae; genus Tachysurus; species Tachysurus fulvidraco. The sequence goes on from NC_062525.1 coordinate 6,472,008, forward strand.
CACCACCTCTCTTACAAACACACACACACACACAAAACAGTGGCGCCAGAGGGATCAGAAAAAGGCTGATGGCTATGCGGGGCACGGAACAAATCCCTGGTACCACAAGTTTGGATGTTACGATACGCTCCTAATACACAGCTAATCCTCAGTAACTGCCAGTACACTCTCTCACACACACACACACACACACACACACACAACACTGAAACATTTAAGTAAGTACAGGTCACAAGCACCTTCGGTTCTCTGCTTGGCCTCTTAATGATTTCTCAGAGCTCATTTGAACTCAAATGCTGAAATGCGACACTTAACTGAACATTACCGGAGGACCCTGAGCGTAAGGGAATAGTGATGGGTGATAAATCTTCCAGAATGTTCCTCTTTCTCCAAATACAGATGACCTTTGGGAGCTACCTTACTGATGCAGCAAGCTTTTAATGAAAGCTTATCAAAAGAACAGGATAGATTTTGGCTGAGCTTATACAGTATTTCTGGCTAGATGAAATGAATTGTAGATTTCTCTCTCTTTAAACTTGTGCTGCTCCTGGCTACTTTCTAAAATGAAGAGCCTTTTGGTGAGCCAGACTTGCTTTAGACTGGAGGCTCCAAAGCACCAAAACATGTCTTGCTTGACCAATTACTTTTGATTTTTTGCCAAAAGCTAAGTTTACTGACTGTTAACGAGGTTTGGCAGGTACACTGTGTTTCCAAGGTGTGCATATCATCTCTCTCTGTGACTGGTGCTGGCCTACTTGAGCCAAAGTTTTTTTTCTTTCTTTCCTTTTCTGTAGAACCTTCGTGCAGTCCACAGGCTGTGATTAAACACAAGGAGCAACTCTTCCACATTGGAGTTAATTGGACTTGACATATTTCCACGTCGCCCAATCTGTGTGGTCTGGGGTTATTAAATCAGACACGCTCGCTTCTCTTCCCGCTTCCGCTCAGAAGACTCTCCACGGCTCTGCACCTTCTCGAAGCGAACAGTAAAACGAGAGCTTGAACAGATTTATTTACTGACACTTTTCACTCCTGACACCCTCAGGGTCTCCACTGTCTCTTTCTAACAAGGCTGGGGGGTGGGGTGGGGTGAGGGGGGAGCATGGGGTGGGATGGCAGGCGTTTCAGCTCTCATTTCCTTGACCTCCAAACCTTCAAAAGAGCCAAAAGAGCACGAACACCACCATAATTGGAGATGTGTTGGGCAACCACAGCAGTAATGGGAGCAAGTAACTAACACATTGCCTGCTTTATAGGGAGCAGACTTTGATGCCAGAAGAAGAAAAAAGAAGAAAGAAAATAAAAAGGCTATGTGCATAATATCCTGATAAGGGAATTGTGTAAGGTACATGGTGAGGTAGGTGGTGTGTTATTGCGTGTGTCTCTTCCTGCAAATGTGTTTCCGAGTCGGTCATAAAAAAAAGAACAGGCAGTTTGATGTGAATTAGTGTCATATGGAAACTCTAGCCTCATCAAGGACCTGAAGTGTCGGGATTAAAAATGACAAAACCTCTGTTCTTGAACTCAGACTACAAAAATCCCCAGCCATTTCCTTTACAGTCAAACCCATTAAAATCATTAATGTTTGGCACCAGCTCACTTTCCTTAACAGCTTTTGACTTGCAGCTGGCAGACTTATTTATTTATTAATTTTTTTAACAGAATCCGTCGGCATTGCCTGGGCGGCAGAGAGACAGGAAAGTACCCATACTTTATATTTCAATTATACATTCATTTAGAGGTGGAATTTCCTCCTAATTACACACACACTAAATTGAGAGGAGAAAAAAAAGCACACCCCATGAAAGCCTTTTTTTTAAAATAGTTAAACATAAGGGGACATTTGATCTTCATTTTAACAATATTGGAAGATTCAAGTAATATCACTAAACAAATAAAACCCAAAGAAAAGAGATCTATAAAATGTAACTTTAAATTAAATCTAATTTGTTGTAAAGAAAAAGTAAGGACACCCCCACATTTATTTGTACTTAAAATGGATAAAATGACCTGCAGGTGTATCACATCAGGCGTAAATTATTAGAACACTGTTACAGAGCGTTTTGAATGCATTTCTGTGATCAGATAGCTATCCGATGGTAAAAAGACCAGGTTGTAAATGCCCTCAAACATTTGAGACTGATATAAATCGAATCGCTCAAACCCCTTCAGAAGGTTGTCTGGGATGCATTTCAGATGAAACTGGACAGGTGTAAATGAATGTGGTTGTTCAAGGCACATATGTCAACGCCAGACTCCTCCTAAACGGAAGTACGTCACATGCAGGTGATCTTTCACCCAGGTGTCTCATTGGGTCTTAAAATGCACTGCTGCCGGCAGCAAACAGTAAATGCTGTTTTTTGTAGCATAACCGTCGTAACGAGTTTTTTCTTCTTTTTGATCGCATTCTGAAAACTGCATACACCAAAGTGTGTTCCATTTCAGTTACCCCGGAAATGAGGTAAAATATATTTGCATTTTGGGCGGGAGTAGAAAGATCGGATCGATATCCGATTCGCCGAGACACATTTACTGTATGTGGTCTAATGTAAATGGAACAGTTAACAAATCAGATAGCTATCGGATCAGAGAAAACACATGAAGTGACCAGGTGTAAAAAGGCCCATGGTTCGGTTTGCACTTGATTGTTGAAGTGAGAGGTATCACCGTCCACAGAGCTATCCGAGGCCTTCAGAAAAAAGATTGTTGATGCTTATGAGTCTGTTGAGGGATATAAAAAAGGTCAAAAGAATTTATAATCAGCCATTCCGCCATCTAAAAATCATTTGCAAGTGGAGAAAATTTAAAACAACTGCTAACATGGCCAGGTCAGGCCATCCAAGCAAATTCACTCCAAGAGCAGACCACAAAAAGCTTAAAGTCTCCAAAAACCCTAAAATATCACAGGACCTACAGCAAGCTCTTACTACAGTTGCAGTTAGAGATGTCAAAGTGCATGAATATACAATCAGAAAGAGACAACTATAATTATCATGGGAGGTGTGCAAGGAGGAAATCTTTGCTGTCAAAAAAAAAAAAAAAAAAAAATCATGAGAAAGAGCACAGATGTGCTTTGAACAGTCTAAAATCGAAATATCTTGACACCATAACAGAAGAAATGTTTGGCAAAAACCAAACAGCATTTTAGAAAAAGAACCTCGTACTAACTGTGAAACATGGAGGTGTTAGTGTTATTGTTTGGGGATGGTTTACTGCAGCAGGACCCGGCCAGTTCATCATCATAGAATCATGTTGTATCAGAGGGTGCCTGAGGAACATGTGAGACCATCTGTCAAAAAAAGGTGAAGCTGAAATGGAACTGGACCTTAAAGCATGACAATAACCTCAAACATACCAGTAAATCCACCAAGGACTGGCTGAAAAGTAAAAAAAAGAGAATTCTAGAATGACCAAGTCCAGATCTAAATCCTACTGAGATCCTGTGTGGTGATGTGAAACACACTTGATCTGCAAGAACCCCCTCAAACATCACACAGCTGAAAGAATTCTGCATTGAGGAGTGGGGGAAACTTTCTTCAAGTTGATGTCAGAAACTGGTAGATGGCTACAAGAAACTTCTCATTAAGCCAAAGGGGGGGAAACACTAGCTATTAGGGCACAGGATGTCCAAACTTTTCTCTCAGATTAAATTGTTGTTTATATGCAAGTATATCACTTATCTATAGGTGTTTTATCTAAATAAAACAAGGTCCAAAATTGACATGTTGACATTTCTTAACTGAATAGAAGAACTAAACAATTAATAGGGTGTCCTATTTATATATATATATATATATATATATATATATATATATATATATATATAAAAAAATAAACACACACACACACACACACACACACACACTACACTATACATATACACTATATACACACACACACTACTACATATATATACACTATACTATATATATATATATATATATATATACATATATACATACATACACACACTAGCTTTGCAACCTATCCTTTTATTCCCCTCCTATATATACTGTGTGTGTGTGTGTATATATATATATATATATATATATATATATACATACACACACACACACACACACACACACACACACACACACACACACACAGTATATATAGGAGGGGAATAAAAGGATAGGTTGCAAAGCTAGTGTGGTGTCGAGTCTCATAAAACAAGACATATTTTGAGGAATGAGAAAAGGCCATAACCCAGAAATAGCTCTCTCGCCAGAAGCATGGCGTGAAAGGTTTGGAAAAAAGTAGCTAAGAGCAAACAGATCATTTTGGACTAGATGAATTTGGCGACTGAGAGGGCCGTCTACGTGCAGGCCATGATAGCGCACTGAAGTGTTTACACCTCTGAGAATTATGGGAAGCCTGTAAAAGGCTGCTAGGGCTCAGAGCAGTAGCTGGCTACTTTCAACAGCATACTCTTACCATGCACAAGACACAATGCAAGACTCTTCTTGTACACGCAGATGGTAAGCCCGACCCAGTGGACAAGGCCAGAGTCGAACCCTGCTGTGGTCGTGGGCGTCAGAATCATGAGCCCGAGTTTGGCAAAGTCTGAAGCTCCAAATATGGTGATGCACTTTCACCGAGTCGCCATCCACTCCAGAACGTTCTCTCAGTGATGATTAAGGAAGCAGCAGGGGCTTATGCTGACACTTACCAGGATAGGAATGGGGGACAGCTGAGAGCGAGTGGGAGAGCAAAACGAGAGAGAGGGGGACGTACGATCGTTTGTTTGTCCTCTTTCTGTCTGTCTAACATGGGGAGATGGGAGCTTGAATCGCTTGGCTGAAAAAGTTCACAGCAGGATCACAAACCAAAACAGTGCAAGAAAAGGACAGACACCACTTATCTGCCATGAATGTGGATTTGATTTACATGCTCCAGAAACTCTGGTCCAAGTGTGGAGCTCCGAGTCTGATAAACAGATGCAGAGCACCAACAGCTTTACAGATACCATGCTGTTGAAAGGGGTAAAGAAAAAAAAAAAAAAGAAAGAAGCCATTACAAATTTCTATTGGTTCCTCATGGATATGTAGTGGTTGCTAATGGCAGTGTGTGTTTCCCAGATGGTTTTATATCACAATGTGAGAGGTCCTAAGATGACCTGCAGGTGACTCGAGAAACAGTTCGTGTTACCCGAGGAGCATCGTGAGGGTCCTGGGAAGGTCTGACCATAGGAAACAAATTTTAAACATGGAGTTTGTAAATTCAATTCTGATACATTTTTCCCCTCAACAGTAGCACTGATGGTAGCTCTAGGAAGGCGAATCATATGTTTAGATTAATATTAACCAAAAAATGAGCTTAAAGAACAAGTTGATTGCTGATAGAAGGAATGCTTCTGTGAAGAGATCTTTGGAAACAATCTATATAGTGTCAGCATTTTATGAGTCTGATGGAAAGCTGTGGCTTTTCCAAAGCAACAATCCTTTTTTATTTTTGTCTTGTTTACTTCATGAGTGAGAGAGTGCGTGTGCGTTTTTTTTTTTTTTTTTTTTTTGGGGGGGGGGGGGGTGTGTCTGGGGCTGGGGAGAGGCTGGTGAAAGAACAAGTTGCTTTACAGATGTTCCACAATATAAACCATTTCTATAAACGAAAATAAATATAGATCAATGAATGCTGGGTTAAAAAAAACAAAATATTCACTGCTTTCTACATTTATGTAGCTGCCAATCGAATAAATACACAGTAAATATATACCAGCTCTGTAACTGCTATTCAGCACCCAGTCAGCTGCTTAGTCTACAGCTAGAGTAAGTAACAGACGACATGTCCGATCTACGCTGTAGGGAAAGTTCTCTTATTTGAACAGTTTCCTTCGAGTCCAAAAAAACTTTACTGCTAATCTGATCGAATGCTTCAGAGCTCCACGTTCCTACAAAAGCACTTCAGTGAATTCACTAGAAATGAATGGAGAGACATTAAGGGTCAAAGACAAATGCTTAAATCTCCAGCTTTAAAAGTGTTTCTCCAGCTGTAAAATATTTCTCTTTTCTTTCTAATATACTTAAAATAAAGCCCTCTAATGAAGTGAAACACACTTGACCCTAACGGCATATTAGCATTAGCACGCTTCCGAAACTAAATGTAGTCCACTTTCTACTCTCCAGTCAACTTCATTCAGTGTTAAAACATGACATTCCTGCAGCTGAGGACACCAGAATGAACCTCCATGGTGAAACTTGACTCGTTAACGACAGTGGAGAGTGATGTCCACTTTGGACGAGTGTTGTTTTGAAGAGAAAGTCGAGTATCTTTCTGCTCGAGGCTGTTCCACTTAAGCTTGTGTTTAGCTAAGTCAAGCCTTTAAGCAGACGGAGGGTTAGAGAAACAAATAAACATATGAGTTCCCTCCTGAGACTGGGGTCAACTTGATACGCTCACACAATCCACTCTAATATCAGATTCTCATAGAGAGAAAGAAAAATGACACAAACACACACAATATATATATATATATATATATATATATATATATATATATATATATATATATATATATATATACACACATACACACACACAAATATACACACATACATATTTCTGAATTATTTCATTTTATCTACTAATGTGTGTGTGTGTGTGTATATATATATACACACACACACACACACACACACACACACACACACATTAGAGATAAACTAAACTAAAGCACAAAGGCATGAAGAGGAGCGAAAGAAAATGTAAAGGTTAGAGAGAACGAGTTATCTTTAGCATTCTCGGTCAGCTGTGGTTTTGTGCGCAGGCCAGACCCTCTAAACTCCCCTGTTCCTGTTGAAACGCACAAACGACAAGGATTCATGACAAATTGGGGCTGAGTGACACAGACAGGGGAAAATTCTTTGGGGCTTTAGGTGCCATTGGAGAGCGAAGACAAACACTTTAGAGACAGATCTCCTGATTAAGAAGGGCAGCAAATGTCAGGAGAAAGGCAACACTGCCGCGTCTGCCGGTGGGAACTAATCTATCTGATGTCTCGGTGCTCATGGGGCTATTGAGAGAGGCGCACTTAAAGAGTCAAAAGCTGTCACTTTGACCCGTCAGATAAAGAGGCGCTCTGTTCGGCAAAACGGCACCTTATCGCACAGGAGTGGCGTGCAACACAGACGAGGGAACAAATGAGCTGAAAGGGGACCAGAGCTCTCTCTCGTTGACGGAGATCTCTCATAAATCATTCACAAGCACATCACACACACACACAGCACCACTAAGTGACACTATTCAGGAAAAGTGTCACAACTACAATAGCTGCAACTGAAGAAGCTGCTCCATCCTGCCAAAGGCAACACAGCTCCATTTAGTCCTTTCTACAACTCTGGGAGACTAAAATCTAGGGGTGGGAACCTTAACTAGACTCAGATACATGGCACCTGGTATGTCAGGTTAAAAGAAGAAAAAAAACAAAACAATATTATTTAAAAAATATATTAAAAAATGAAAAAGAAAAAATGGATAGGCCATTAAAATATATCTTGGGCGTATTTGACAATCGACAAATCAAAATATTAAGAGTGCATGTGTAATGGCAGCAAAAAGAAAGAGTAAGTTTCACATCCTACATTAAACCACTTCACTGTAGAATAAGAATTTCCTTCTGCTGGACTGACAGGAGGAGGAGTGACAGACTGAAGGTAAATAAACAGAGCCAGACAAGAGGCTTGGAGTTAAACATGAACACAGATAGTTCTTGTACATCATACAGAGATGCTGCTTCAGATATTTGACATGCGGTTTCCTCGTTTACGTTCGAATCCTCGTTTACGTTCCAAAATCTCATTAGTTCATCTGCAGGTTACAAAAACAAACAAACAAACAAAAAAAAACGGCATATAACTTTACATACTTTCAGAAAAAACCCAACAACATATGTTTAAAAATAAAAACTGATATCCTTCAACATTCAATGTTGATAAAATAAGGGGAAATGATCATTTCACTACAGAATACCAACAATGTTAAAAATCATAATTTACCAATTAGGAATTCATAATAAGCTAAGAGGTTTATGATGTTTTTTATTTTGAAGAATATAATGTCTATAATATCTATATGAAAATTAACACCCCCCCCCCCCCAAAAAAAAAAACCACACACACACAATCTATATAAATGAAAATGTTTTGAAACTTTTCAAAAATAATCTTTCCAAACCCATCACTATAAATACCCTAAAGTTAAATAAAGTGGCTTTGAGAACAAGCAGCAATGTTCAGCTGTATCCAGAAAGTTCCATTTAACGTCCTGAATGCCATGTAGGCAGCGTCGAGCTTTTAAAGCTAGCCAGAGGCGCAACAGCAGAGAGTCGGATATAAAGAGCAAAGAAATTATCAGGAATCCGAAATCTTAACATTAATACAGCACCGGCTCGTTGAGATAAGTGAAAAGGGGGGAGGAAGAAAAAAAATCAAAAAAATCAAGGACCTGGCAGTATTATTTTAAGAAGCCACTTCCGCAGAGTATGTCAGAGCCCCGAAGTCTAAAAGCTTGAACGATTATATTGAATGAGTAAAAGAGTAGAAGAATAAGAGGGGGCTTCCGAGAGCAATGGGGTTAAAGAAACCCGATCTGAACTGTATGTTTCAGGACAGATACGGTCACTGGTTCATGGTGGTTCCTTATGAATAATGGAGAAGCCTCTGTGCTCGTCTCTTTTGAACAGACCAGACCTGCCTAATTTGTACCTGTTGAACTCTCGTCGCTATCACAAAACCTCATCGAAACCACTTGAAGCTAACCATCAAATCAAGTCTTCTTTTCATTATCGGGGGTTAGAAAAATAATTCCCGGGTCATTTCACAGGCTCCCCCCTTTTCGACGAATACTAGAAAGACAGGAGATATAATGTAATATTAAACATATGGGACACGGTTTGAGACAAGCGGAGCGGACTAGACAGAATTTGGCAGGTCAGGTCTGTGTGGAGTCGATCTCTTTATAACGACTACAGTAACAGTCCAGACAAGGAAAAATAAACCTGAGAGGTTTTGGGTTTTGCGGGTTAGTCAGATGCTGCATGAGAAATGGATCAGTTCTGACGTTAACATGGGGCCAAACACTGTAAAAGTAAAACGAATGACAAAGGCAACTTAAATAAAAATGAGTTGGTGGAAAGAAGAAGAAAAAAAATTATATATATATATATATATATATATATATATATATATATATATATATATATATATATATATATATATATATATATATATATATATATAACACACACACACACATTTCTTTTTCTGCCTAAATGTCATTAATCAACCAAGACATGTTTACGGTTTCGCGTTTGCATTTTTTTTCCTTTTCCCCTGGACATACCAGATATGACATTTAAATGAAGCTCATACCCTCTGCTTCAGCAGCCTGCATGTTTAAATCATCTCATCAGTCTGGGTCAAGTTTTTCAGACATTTTTTCATCATGAAGCTGAATATAATTGTAGTTCTAGTAGAGGTTCTAGTGGCACTTCGAGCCACGACAAATTGATGCTAATGAATTAACGATCTTTATAAAGTAGCATCAGATTACTTTAAAAGGGAAACGAACAAAAATTCCTGCCAGATTTACAAAAAAAATAAAAATCTGATCATCTTCACATTCACATGCGAATTATGATAGACACCGAGCGTCGGAACGGAACAACAGACGGCTTGGTGCTTAAACACAAGCTCACAGAAAACTTAAAACAAGCACAAAGGGCATATTTTAATTCATAGCATACGCTAAATCTTCATAATGCAGCTTTGTCTTTATGGCACATCAGATACCATAAGCTCAGACTGTTTCTTCCACCTTGTACCGGGTGCCATTACTTTACTTTTCTCCTAATTCAATGGCTTGTTTACTTTGCCTTTGATTTAGGGTATATTTTGTATTTATTATATCATTGTTGTAAAATAATTGTGTGAGTAACAAATAAGCATTTAAAATTGCTAGTGTAAAATCTATATACATGAATGACCTCAGGCCAATTATGGGATAGATAGAATACTGATTAATCGGGTTTTCACGCAAAGCTCGCACAAACATGTTTTATAATCGCATGCGGGCTTGTGGTGAAGAAGATTCATTTCCGTGTCGGAGTCACTAATGTGTGGAATGTTGCGGAGTCCACTTTCGGCTGTCACTACAAAGCCCGCGTCCATCACTCGGGCCGGAACAAGTGTGAGCTGTAACAAATTTGACCCTGCACTGTTTTCTGATCTTAAGCCCTTCAGCAGTCATGGTGGGAGAGAGAAAGACAAAGAATGAATGTGTGTGTGTGAGTGTGTGAGTGAGTGAGAGAGTGAGAGAGAGAGAGAGAGAGAGAGACTTCACCTCAAAAAGGTCAATTTTCTAACAGACAAAGGCTGACGAGCCTAGAGGACAGTGTGAAAACACTGCCAAAAAACTGCACGGACCGTAGACTCCACTAAACCCCTCCACCATGGCTAGTTCCTCCTCCCTGCTACTTTACACTGAAACACAAATGTTTACCTAGCCATGTTGTGAAGGAGACCATTGTGTAAAACACTTCATAAAATCAGTCTGAGGCCTGATGAAGCAGCAGGAAAGCTTTAAAAATGCAACAGGCTCCGTCTTTACCACCGAGCAAAAACAAGGACTTACAGCGTCCTGTCGGGTCCCATTCCTGAGAGCTTAGAACACGGGACAGCTCCAGATCCTGGACTAAACAAAGCATGGTCCAGGGCAAAAGACAAAGAAATATATACACGCTACCATTTTATTCCACTAGGAGAGTCACTCACCTTTCCTGCAAGATTAGCTTGTTCTCTTTCTTCCACAGGTCTTTGAAGTCAGTGGAGAACTCGTGCCACACGGAGAAGAACGTGTGGGCCGAAACCTCTTTCTCGCCACTCTTGGGCTTCACGGAGAATGACACGGTCAACTCCAGGAACCTGGGGAAAAGAGAAAAGGTGTATGTATAACAGTGACAACATTATACTGTAATAAATGTACATCAGAGAACTGCACAATTATTCACCGTTATTAAATGTGGTTAAAACCGAATTAAAAATAATCCAACATTAGCCAATTTGACCATTTCTAGCTCTTGCTGTGATTCAGTTAAATCATACCAGGCATTTGGACTGTTTTTTTTTTGTTTGTTTTTTTAAGTGATTGGCAAAACAGCAAATGAAAAACTTGGTTAATGCACAAAAAGCTTTGCACAATACAGTGTTTATGAATTAATAAAATCACAGCATTTTATTACACATTCTCCATTTTCTACGTAAATATAATCTATCTAAAAAAAATTTTATTTTCTCTATACCTTATCCAAATGAATGATGTGCGTTTAAAAAGTTGCAGAGCAAATTTAGTCATGTACAGTAGGTAGCAGTTTGGCTTGACACTATTTCTTATAAATAAATTTAATTATGCGACTTTTATGAGCCTTTCCCTTTACTGCCACCCTGAAAATAGACCCTGCTGCTTACTATACAGCCCTGTGTTCAAGTATCAAATTCTGAATAAACTCCAATGAAACTCGAGCCACGCTTCAGCGCCATGGGAGCGGCGTTTGTCTGTAACTCAATTACTGCCACTCTAATGTTTTGACTACATGTCAAATTTCATAGATCATGTGTTGCCCTAAACATTACGGCCTTACTCCTTACTGCTCTTTCCACCAAATCAAGTTCCACTCGCTCCATCTCCGTGGGCCGCCCAAGCTACAGCTTTTCTTTACCTAACGGCAAAGCTTGCACTGAATTTAAACTAATTTGCCTTTAGGAAAATATGAATGGCTGTCAGCGTGGAGGACGAAGTCCGTGCAGCTTAGCCATCTGCGACACTAGACTCTTGGCTGAAGGTACGCCAGGTCAATTTGGGATAAACAGAAGTGCTGGACGACGTTACCTCATCTCGTGTGCGCTCCGGACCCACCTGACGTTTTACTGAGTTTATTCTAATGGCCCATAAAATACGTGTACATGTGTAGCTTTACATTGACTCAATGTTTTTTCTGCTTAGACTCTGTCTATAGACATGTTTATTCTGTCTGTGGATCCAAGCTCAAGCTTCATGCCAGAAAGCCAAATTTACAACCTGAACCAACCACACTACGTGGGCAACCTCTTTTTATATATATATATAGCAATTCAGGCACTATTAATGTGTGTTGCATGTCAACAACGATGAGTTAATTCAGTTTACTGGAATTTTGGCCAACGGTGGATGTCATAAGAGCTTATATGTGCTTCGAAAAGCAAGAATAATAAATAAAACTTCTGGAGTTGCTAAAACAAAACTATTGCCCCCATAACACTAGCTCTGAGTATAGAACACAGAGACATGCAAACACACACGCACACATAAAAACATGCAAACAGAGAGAGAGAGAGACGCAGACAGATGCAGGCACACGCATTTGAAGGTGACATGAACCTATTCCTCAGTGTCAAAGCACATTCACAGAAAGCTGGATGTCAACTCAGATCCCTAATAAACAAACCAGGGATGCGGACAGCAAGGAAAATTCTCAAAAGATGAGGAATAAACAGAATTAAAACTGTACCATTACTCGCAATCTTGCACTTAAAATTTTAATTGAGCAAACAAAACACCAAAACCTGCTGTCATCTGCAGCCCTTTTACTAACCCATATACAAGCTGACAAAAGCATGCATAAAAAAATCATGTGCCCAAGACTCAATGCTGCTTAATGTTAGTGTTGCACATAAGCATACATTTTAATATTTAAAATGAGTCAACACACAAACTGTAATCGTTCTACACCAAATGTGTTGTGTTCAGTTTAAAACCATATTAACTACAGAATTTTAGTTCATTCAGAGAGCATGCAAGAAAACTCAGCAGATAAAATCAGTGTAATTTTTATTCACTAAATGGTACTAAATGACCAAAAGCATGTGGACACCTGACTATTGCTTATGTGGTTGTTCCCCAAACTGTTGCAACAATGCTGGACGCACACAATTGTACCAAATGAGTTTTTATGCGGTTGCACTAGATTTTATCTTCTCTGGAATTAAGAGGCTCAAACCTGTTCCTGCAGGACAAAGCTCTGTGCTTTGTGCACAGATCCACTATCAAAATGTGGCGCTCCATGTGTGTAAAGGTTGGTGTGGAAGAACTCTAACGTCCTTTACAGAGCCCTGACTCTGGCGCAACCCCACTAAACACGTGTAGGATGAACTGGAACGTCGACTGCACCCCAGACCTTCTGCCTGCCATCGCTAATGATCATGGCTGAACGAGCACAAACTCCCACAACCATGCTACAACATTAAAGCCTTCCCAGAAGAGTGGAGCTGATTATTACATTAAAAAGGCACTTGGAAGGACACGAGTCTGTAGGAGTGTGATGTTCAGGTGTCTGTCACTAGCCCTGCTCTCATGTTGGAAAGCCAATCTGTGTCTCTTTAAGGTCAGTTTGAGCAATGAGAGTAACACAGTGGTCATCTATGGGAGACGTTTGCAATTATTTTATTGTGAAAGTCTATTTGGCTGTTTGGTGATGTTTCAATCTGAAAATCTCATGAAAAACTATCTAGACTGAAAGCAAATGTGTACTCGACCAACTATGAAGACCATGAAACCATCTCAGCTGCTGCACCGAGCCTTTAGCGGTGTAAAGAAAAACTAGGAATGAGGGCTCTTTAACGTCTGTAACAATATGGACAGACATTACTGGTCCATGGCATGTCTCTTAGAATGTATAATAGGTGACCAGCGGCTAACACGGTGCTGTTTACTGCTGAAGATGTTCAGTCATGGCTACAGAAAAGACTGCAACATTACCACTGAGAAGGAGCGATTTCAAAAGGTCTGGAAACAACAACTTCTGGGGCCGTAACTGAGCCGTGTGTGAGGCTGTTATTAAGGAATGTAATATCAGGAGACATTATGCAATTAAAGCACTAAAAACAGCCTTGCTTGGCACGGCCGAGCAGAAACATGGCGTCAGAAGTCACTCGGTCATCGCTGAAGCGAGGTTGACTCAGCACACATGAACACTGATCGAAAAACTCCTTACATTTTGTGAGTTTCTTTTTGCTGTGTTTCCTGCGCCTCCAGTTCTTGTTTAGCTGGGGGAAAAAAAATAAAAAATACAGGCAATTAAATAAAATCTCCACCACAACATTAAACAATGCAGTTATCATAAACATGGAACTGATGAAGAAAGTGAAAGAAAAAAAAATTAAATCGTTATAAGTGAGTGTATATTTGAGCCCGTGTGTGTGTGTGTGGGTCGTCTTCTAAAGCAGCTGTGATTCAGAAGCTGCTTGGTTTGTAGCAGGGACCTGAGAGCTTGGCTGGGCCTCATGCTTCAGCGTGTGCAGACGGCTTTCACTTATTAACGGTTTACTGCAGCGCATGTTCCTTTTCCACAGGCATCTGGCTTGAAACATGAGCACTGATTCACAAAGGAATCAGTGTAATAAGTGCTTCAGAAAGATGAGGTGAATGCAGAAACCCCTGCAGTTTGTAATGACTACACACCAGGGCATGTTTTAAGATTAATATTTAAATATCCATGTTTTAAAATTAATTAATTTTTCCAATTTCAAGACAATATGACCAACAGGCGCAATAATAATACTTTGTACTTCTGCTATTGCTCGTTATACTGTTACTGCTTTTACAGTTTACCTTCACTTGCATCATTTATTCATTCTGTTGTTATAAAAGAACAACTCAATTTAACATAGTGGCCTGGAAAAAAAAATAAATGTTTAGCTTATCTGCTTATCCTGAAAATCTAAAGCTTTCACCAGCGCAACACTGGCCCTATAGCAAAGGGTTCCCTTCCAAACCGATGCGCAAATCAAGCTGTCAGGAAATTCCTCAGTTTTCACTTCCTGTTTTTGTGTCATCATCAATAGCAGTCTCCAGTGCTTTGGCCTTTACTGCGTCGTAGTCGAGTTTCTGAACCATAAAGCTCTTCTCCATCAGGATCTTTTTTTAAGCCTTTGATCTACGCTCTTAATCATCAGTGCACTTGATTGGAGGCAGAATGCAAATAAAAGTCTAAGCGGTATTAAGTGTAAAGTGAATTCTCTTCAGCCACACAGATGACTTTCTGAAGGTGGCCCTTTAAAAAAAAAAAAAAAGTATATATTTTTAAACACGACAAAAACACGACTTCAGCAAACAGGACGTGTTGCTGAAAATCTGCACACAGTTCAGTCTGAATAACAAAGCGAAACCTCATGATGTTTATTCATGACAGACGAAGACAGTGGTGCCTTCAAATGTCTAACAAGGCATTAAGCTCCATATTAGAAGCAGTAACCACAGTCCTGTCTGTTGCAACATGTAGAAACTTCACACCATGCCTCTTTGACCGTCTGGCTTTTTCTAATTTAAAATCCCTCCAAACATCAAAACGCAATGAAATACGCTTCTGTTTTTCCCGTGCATTTCGTAATGGCTAGCGGATCATAAAACACACGCTCGCGCGCGCACTAAAGGGAGAGAAGAAAGAGAAGGCAAAATGAAATTCACTCTGATCTACAGCTTGCTCTCTTGGAAAATATCAAATCATTGAGTGTGACTGAAGTGAGATGGACTTCACAGACACATCAAATGCAAAGATCTACAGCTTCAGACAGTGAACCTTTGATTCATCTCTGCGCATGAGGGACCGATTGTGTTGGAGATGGTTCCTCAGAAAAACGCAACTAAGCAGACAACATGCCAGCGCTAATTGTTTAGCATCGGGTGGCCAAATGAGCGACTTAATGGGATTCTTGGCTGTTTCCCATTGCCTTCAGGAAGTTTGTCTGGATACGCCGGTCATCTCTTATTACTGCAGGCTGAACCGTCTCATAGAAATTCAAAGGCTTTTGGTGAACACGCACAAATACTATTTGGAGATGGAATTTCAGATGAAAAATCAGGTGTGGATGTTGGAGGATGGAGTAACTGTATAAAATGATCGATTAATGACAAACTTATTCACGATAACATCCATCAGCCTGTAATATGGAAAATTATTAGTTATCAAATATAAAAGCAAGACCTCCTTCCGAGTGCAGTTTTTTTTTAAAGTTTAAAAAATTCCTTCACACACAAGAATGCATGCAAAAATAATTTTTTTTTTTAATAGAAAAAAAAAATACAAAGCGAGCACAGACATAACAGAGGCGCTGCTCTATGTCTGCTTTCACTTCTGTGCCGTGACCCGTCTCGAGCACGAGCAATAACAATTGATGACAGTGCCGGGTCTGTGTTTTACCTAGTGATTATAAATAACGCCGGCTTTTCTGAAATGGATGTCAGAGGCGCCTGGTGGTGGGTTTTTTGGGCTCCAGTCGCCGCGAACATCCCTGGAAAAGTCACGTCTGAAAGTGGGATGTTTGGCGTGTGCGTGTGTACACACATGCTAGAGTTCACCGAGCTCTGAATATCGGAATAAAAGAAAATGATTGAGTGTGTAATGCTGCATCTCTGCGAAGCATCAAACTCACTCGTGATGTCTTTATTTGCTTTGGCAGTGACTTCCTTCCATCAGTCAAAGTAAGATGGATTGAAAACCAAAAAGGGGAAAGCGAGTGGGGCAAGATGTTTGGATGCATATAAGAGGTTTATCGACGTTCCATGCTAAATAAGTCTGTAACTCTTCAGAAAGGATAAAGATGGTCTGTGCAAAGTGAAAAATTAAGTGCTGGCTCTTTGAAGTAGACGTGAAAGACAATACAGGAAAAACAAAAGGGCGAATTGTCGTCGCCAGTGTGTCTTAGTGCTCCAGGGTGGGGAAAGGCCACGCAGCCCAGGATGATGAAGCTTTTGAATGTGTGTGTGAGAGAAAGAGTGAGTGTGTGTGTGGGGAGAGAGAGAGAGAGTGTGTGTGTGTGGTAAAATAGTTCCTCTGAATCACAGGGGCCTGTGAGGGTCAGTGACCTGGGCGATCTTTGACAAATTGGAGCCGGTAGTAGTTAGAAGAGTTCAGACCGTGAACACTGAGCTCCCGCCGTCTCCAACACTGTCTGAGGACAAGTGTGTGTGCGCGAGCGTGCAAGAGAGAGAGAGATGAGAAAAAGGTGTCTATATGCAGTTGGACAAAGACAGATTTGGGTTTGATTTTTTTTTTTTTTTTTTTTTTTTTTAAATGTTATGGGTCACAAGAATCTGTTAAGCTTGTAGTGCTCATGGAGAGAAGACCTTTCTGTGATGAATGATAGGTTACATGATGTAGCAAAGAATCTAGCAGACACTAAAGAGAATATTCACTGTCGGGGGAAGGCATGTTCCACATTAAAAAAAAAACAAAAACGCAATATTGAGTGGAATCATCTGATTTTTACGATAAAAGAAAAATGATGAGGGTAAATAAATGAGTGTTTAGAGAACCTTACAGTTAGATTTTTAAAAAGACATTTAGTTTGCTCTCAGAATTTAAACCTGTGATAAAAGTGGAGCTAGTACCTGCTAATCCTGACTGATGTTTGGTTCGTTGTGTGATGATAAACTGTTCTGCATTAACAAAACAAATCCTATTGCACTGAATATCCACGCAGGACACCACACTGTACCAAGATTAGGAGCAACAGGGTGATGCTACATCAGAACTGAGTGCTGGAGAATATTTTCGGTGTGTGTGGTTTAAACTGGTGTGATGTAGCCTAAGGCAAAGCTGAGAGATTAAACTTTACCTCGGGCTGTTACAAAGCAAAGGCACTGGAGTCTCAGAATGAAGCGTAATTTACCTTGCAGCTAGAAACTGTCAGAAATATCGTCACAGAATTAATCAAAACCATCTGTGCATTAAACAGCACTGGGGTCTAACAAGTAAATCACCGAATGTGATGTGTGCTCACGTAGAGATCGTACACACTGCTGTTGTAGACATTGAAGAGCTCTTTTTCGGTCCCCAGAGTATAAGAGGTGGCTGTGTGAGTCTTCTTGAATTGGCGGTGTCTGATGCCCCTCGACCCGACTCTCAGAGCCTGGGTCACACGGTGGGACAGATTAATCTGACGTAAGGTTAGCAAAATCTCATGCTCACTGGAGCTCTGGGGTCATGACACATTAGCAGGACGTGGCTAAGTGGAACACCATCCACTGTTTCCTAATCACAGCCAGACCACCCGATTTCACCCAGTGCCGCGAGCAGGATGCCTCAGTCACTTTGATTTATACACTAATGCCCCTTGATCACTGAGGGTAGGGGGATTATGGTTTGAGAGAGCGAGAGCGAAACAGATAGAGGCTGTTTCTTCCTGCCTGGAGAGGTAAAATACTTGAGAAATGTCAAATGGAAGTCAGCCCCCAGGAACATGGCTCTCTGATACAGATCCACAATGAGATGTCAAAAACATCTTCCTTCCAAAAATTTCTGCTGCTTTTCCATGGAATGCAAATGTTGGCTGGTGTAAACAAAACCATGCACTGTAAAATCTCTCTCTCTCACACACAGACAGTCAGTCAGTCAGACACAGACACAGACACAGTCAGTCAGTCAGACACAGACAGTCAGTCAGACACAGACAGTCAGTCAGACACAGACAGTCAGTCAGACACAGACACAGTCAGTCAGTCAGACAGACACAGACAGTCAGTCAGTCAGACAGACACAGACAGTCAGTCAGTCAGACAGACACAGACAGTCAGTCAGTCAGACAGACACAGACAGTCAGTCAGTCAGACAGACACAGACAGTCAGTCAGTCAGACACAGACAGTCAGTCAGTCAGTCAGTCAGACACAGACACAGTCAGTCAGTCAGACACAGACACAGTCAGTCAGTCAGTCAGACACAGACACAGTCAGTCAGTCAGAGACACAGTCAGTCAGTCAGTCAGTCAGAGACACAGTCAGTCAGTCAGTCAGTCAGAGACACAGTCAGTCAGTCAGTCAGTCAGTCAGAGACACAGTCAGTCAGTCAGTCAGTCAGTCAGAGACACAGTCAGTCAGTCAGTCAGTCAGACACACAGTCAGTCAGTCAGTCAGTCAGACACACAGTCAGTCAGTCAGTCAGTCAGACACACAGTCAGTCAGTCAGTCAGTCAGACACACAGTCAGTCAGTCAGACACACAGTCAGTCAGTCAGACACACAGTCAGTCAGTCAGACACACAGTCAGTCAGACACACAGTCAGTCAGTCAGACACACAGTCAGTCAGTCAGTCAGACACACAGTCAGTCAGTCAGTCAGACACACAGTCAGTCAGTCAGTCAGACACACAGTCAGTCAGTCAGTCAGACACACAGTCAGTCAGTCAGTCACACAGTCAGTCAGTCAGTCACACAGTCAGTCAGTCAGTCACACAGTCAGTCAGTCAGTCACACAGTCAGTCAGTCAGTCACACAGTCAGTCAGTCAGTCACACAGTCAGTCAGTCAGTCACACAGTCAGTCAGTCAGTCACACAGTCAGTCAGTCAGTCACACTATATGGTCTGATGTGTAAGCAAGAGGAGAGGAAAAACCCTAGCAGATCAAAATGAGCATTAACTCAATTTCAGTTTTCGGTTGCCTCGTTTGTGCCTTTTTTTATCTATTATTGATTTTTTTTTATTGTTTGCACTGATGTAAAGCACACTGGTCAACTGGTGTTGTGTAGTTGTGCTATAGAAATAAAATTGACATTTCATTTCCACTTTTACTATCTAGATGAAATATGCATCATGAAACTGTTCTGTGTCGTAAACTTTCTTTACATGAACTTAAATCTCAGTGAAATGAATGTTATAAAGAAATCTGTGATGTTTGACCAACACTGCTTCAGCTTGACTGCGACTCACCTCGACTCAGAAACTGGTCCATTTCATCCTTAAAGGGCTGCAGGTTCTCTTCAGAGGAGACACCACAGACCTTCTCCACTTCTGCAGTGCATGCTAGGTAAGGAAGAGAAAAGGAAAAGAGAGTTCACACATGACAAACAGAATTAAAAAAAAAGATGTGAGGAAGAACAGCTCAAGATTATGGCTGATACTTAATAATGGAAAGATGTAGAAATGTGATGCTGTTGAAATACTTTCATGAAATAAATGAAACAATTAAAAATATTAGGAAATTGGGAAAGACTGATTCACACAACTGTATCTGAAGGGGATTATGAGGATTATTTTCCAAGCACAATGGCTCATTTTTCTTCTTCCCCCGGATGAAGTGTTTCCCCCCCCCACTGCCAAACAGATGGATACACAACTGTCATACTGGGGTCATATAATATCAAATATCTTGCCTTACTTTAATCATGTTTATGCATCTTAATAAAAAGAAGCTATTTAGAACATGAGAAAAGTCCTCACAGTGCCGAGTTCGAGACATCAAACACACATTATTTCTCCTCTGAAAACTTCGCAGCTGACGTGAAACCTATATGAATCTTACAGCCATATTAATCGATAGACTTACAATAATATCGACAAGCTTTTATATTTTATATATAGAGAGATTTATTTCCCCCATTTGTTCCATTTGTGGAAGAACAAATGAAAATCGGGCGATTTGTCATGTACCCTTCTGCACATTCAATGAACTGCTGCACAACGATCAGATGACAAAAATCCTTCCGAAAGCTTTAAACGGAAAGATCGCAGAGGTGAAAGAAAATTGGGCCTCAGCTTCCCCACCGGAGCGTCTTTGATCATCGAGCAAAACATGGCACAATTACACCAATTACGATCAGAGGCGGACGAGTGAACCTTTGTCTATTTCCTCAGTCATAGCCTCTCTTGGGAAAACATCCCATTGTGTTGAACGAGTGCTGAATTGTGGACGCACAACCCAAAAAACCCCTTAAAATTAGTGGTAAAGAACAGCGAACAAATAGAGCAGCTGAGCTAAAGTAGATGGCGATAAATGAACAAAGCAAATCAATAAATAAACACAGTTTAATGTAAAACATCTTTCAAGCCAACTGTTAACTCTATTTTTTTTCAATGGAACATGCTTTGATTAGCTTAGTCACTAGTTTCAATATTTCTTCCAACTGTAAGGAATACGATTTTTTCCCCCTCTACAAATAAGCAATGCTCCAACCATCAGCTTTAGAGCCAGATTTACACAAAGCGTTTACAACAGCACTAATTAGTAATCCAGAATTCTACCAAAAAAAAAAAAAAAAAAAGTATTGTGTATTTCAGAAAAGTCCTATCTATATGGAACAGACTGAAATATGACCTATGTTTTGGTGTGTTGTTTCTAGTGAAAGTGAAGCTTTTGGTACAGAAAGGTGAAAATTCACCGATTTCACAGTTTTAGTATGTACATGTACAGGGAACATGTTATGACAGTACTGCACTTGTGTTATGACTGCACTTGTGTGTGCTGCCATTGACATGCCATCACACTGTAAACTGTATTTTCTCATTTATTTCACCTTGCTATTATTATTATTATTACACCCTTAGGAAAAGCTTTTTTTCTATTTAAGAATGTTCGAATACCCAAAACCCGATAAAGGCAGGATAAATAAGTTACTGCACGAGTGACATAAATGAGCTTTCCACTGTATTTGTGGGTTGTGTGTGTGTGTGTGTGTGTTATTTGGTTGGTATACAACTTTATATTTAAGCAGGCAGAACTGTAGTCAGTTGTGACTGATATACAGTAAATCATTAGGGTCATGCTAAAGGCCCATGACTCACACTCATTTACTGGAATAATAAGTAATAAACCTGCAGTAAATAACACTGAAACAATGGTTTCACATCTTTCATCTGAATCCATCTTGGACAGACTGAAGGAAGAAAAAAAACAACCAAAAAAATAAAAATTTCTAACAAAAACTTTCGTAATCCGTATTTCAAAATAACCTCCGTTACATTAATCACATCATGTACGGATCACAAAAACACCCACAACTGCATAATAACTCTACGGTACTGCAGGCTAACTATTAAAGAAACACAAATTGCACGTTCATGTTTAAGAGTAAGATGTGCAGATGTTATTAGTCCAACTTTGGGATAACATATACAGTAGCATAGTACTGAGTTAGAATGCTATGGTCATGTGTATACTCTGTCAGCTTTGACGTTTTAACATCATATTGCTTTGGATTACTGATTCACCCAAATTGTGTTGTAATGTACGGAATAAAACACTTGGGGTCATGCTGTTAATCCAGTGGTTTTATTTTAATAAATGTTAAATCATCTTAACTGTTTATATTCACATTTAACAGACTCGTTTCCAAGAGATACGTTAGTTTCTGTTATTGCTCACATTATGGCAACTGTAAACACTCATTCCCTTTGCAGTCTCTGTGTGTATGAGGAAAGAGCAAACATCCATCTTAAAGACTTTAGCCATCGAAAGCTTACTGACCTTTATATAGTACTGGTGAAGATGTCTCCAAAAACATTACCACATGACTGATTATGCATTTGTTGAATAACTTTTTTTTTTTTTACTAATTTGTAAAAGATTTTATATCCAACTATATCAGGCATGACGTCTAACCGGCTTTACTTATGACCTCTGAACATTTTTATACACACTATCACAATTCCTCAACACTTTTAGTTTTAAACCTGACATCCTGCATTTTCCTCTACACCAGGGATGTCAAACTCAAACTCACAGTGGGCCAAAATACAAAGCTGAAATAAAGGTCACAGGCCAAACTGAATATTTATTGAAAAATGAACTGCAACTGATTTGTAATGTTCAACCTTTTTCATATGGAAACAAACTTTAGTTTTGCTTAAACACAGGATTTGGAACAACCAGAGCTTGATATTACAAACACATAAGAAATTAAATTTGAAATAAGAGACACATCAGTGGTGTTCATTTCGCAAACTTTGACTATACACTTTAGACAAACTCTCCCTCATTAAAGGGCCAGGCAGATATTGCAATCTCTGCTGCCGCAATAAAGCTTTACAGCAGCTTCACTTTTTGATTTTGCTTTCATGAACGTAGTCTGCCGGGAAACCTGACTTTTTTTCCATCTCCTCCGCCTTCTGGAGCTTCTGCTTTACATCCAGG
Organism: Tachysurus fulvidraco; assembly: GCF_022655615.1. Taxonomy (NCBI): domain Eukaryota; kingdom Metazoa; phylum Chordata; class Actinopteri; order Siluriformes; family Bagridae; genus Tachysurus; species Tachysurus fulvidraco. The sequence continues at coordinate 6,494,939 of NC_062525.1, forward strand.
TCCTTATACTTCTCATAATGCTTCGTTACATAGTGTCTTCTTATGTTCTTATATTCTTTCGTTACAGACACGTTAGCTCCGTTAGCACACAAGACAAACAGGTCTGTCCTTTATATTCGTGAACAGATAATCTGCCTCCATCCTGTCTTGAAAGCTCCTATTGTCCATCTTTCATTTGGCCATTTTTGTGGAGGGTGGAATTAACTTGACTAACATGGTTGTTAATGACTGTCAACAGAGAATGAGGGACGCTTGCTGTTCCTGACTACGCGTCAATACAGTGGCGAGGCATTCTGGTATTTGTAGTATTAGCGGAGCATACGGCTAGCCAGCTGTAATGCACATCTGATATGAACTCGCGGGCCAAATATAATTACACCAGAGTTTGACACCCCTGCACTACACGGTTCATCTGTACAGAAATCTCAGGTTCAGTCTAAACTTGGTAACTCCACGTTTACAAGATTTCTGTATATGCATTATGCATATTCATTCTTTCTATCTGTGGTAAATTCGATGTTTATTTTCCACTTTAAAGTTGTCTAAACTGTTAAATTTTAGTCCTCCCTTGTTGCTATTGTGTTGTGGCTGCTGCAAAACCAAATCTCCCATTGGGTATCAAAAGAGCTCTTCCTCACATCTAAACAACTACCAACAATGAGCCTAATAAATGATCATTATTGATTTAAGACCCGAGGGTTAGACATTCCATCACTACATACCCTGAAGAACATTTCTTTCCTGTTTTAGCTACTGCTCACGTCTCATGAAACAGTGAGAAGCTCTGAGTAAACTCTTATTCCACCCTGGACATTCCAGCAGGATATTGAGTTCAGACTTTACCCCTTAACCCTTTCAGAAGTTTGGTCACGCCGCTGAGGTTGGAATGAGGTGTAGAACAGGACCTACAACAGTTAGATCCTGTACAACAGTTAGGTCCTTAACTAACTACTAACCGTTATCCGCCGAGACGGACAGAGAAGCCCATCAGGGATCAGATGCAAACGTAAAGAAGGAGGTGGTGAGTTTATAGAGCCTCTATAGAGAGCCTCTATATAGAAGCTAACCTTCACATTTTCATTGATCTCAGGCCAGCTCAATGGTTCTTATTAAAGCCTGCGATACACGAGTCACATGTTCGGTGGGATCAGATCAAGAGTTTAGAAATTATGCCCAGATAAAATCCTGAACCTTTTGAAAATTATTTTAGTAGCGCTTTTCTGCAATAAATTAACCACCCAACTATAAGGCAAATGGACATAATTCAATCCAGTAACAGTGGCCTCTAGGTATTTACCCAACTCCTTCCTGCCCCTTTGGTCGTGTGAATGATTGTCCGATTCGTCAGCCCACAAACGGCATCCAAATTTGCACTTCCAATTACTTAAGAGTCTCTCCCGAAATAGCATGGCCTCTGATTGGCCGTGACCGAGAGCCGTTTGACCAGCGAGACCTTTGCTTTGTAGCCTGTCTGAGACTGACCTGTCTGATTGATAGAGGGGGCATGAAGAGGGGGAAGAGGGGAAAAAAAAAAAAAAGAATTTGAGGGAAACGACAAAAATTGTCGAAGGAGAAAAGGAAGAGGACAGGGCCTGTTAACCATTTCAAATGTGTTAACAACTTCCAGCCCCATAAAGGGCTGACCTTGGGAAATAGGCTCATGCTTAAAACCCATGTTCAAAGACCTACATGTGCATGGATGCTGCGTTTATGCCCGTGTTTACGTATGGAAGTCGAAGCAATTTGACCAGTGATTCGCCGCTTAAGAACTTAATTGAAGAAATAATTCATGCCGGATTTTTTAGGAATGCCTCAATGTTTGTTTTATTGAACGTCATTACGAAGCTTTCCCAAAGTCTTAAGACGCTTTTGGTGGTCATCTGCCATGACTATTCATCAACACTGCTACTGATGTCGGTCACGTACACGTGGCAAACCAGCCTGGATACAACATCGAGCAAATCTTTGACTTTGACCAGAACAGAGCTTTCACATCTTTCTTTTTTTATTCTTAAATTTTGTATTTTTTAGTATCATCATGTCTTTGAAGAGGCGTTCATTGATATTTAACTTCCACTCATAGTGAGGGGGAAATACGTGACACTGAATGAAGACATTTCATGTCCAGTGTTTTGTAGCCTGACGCTACCGAACTGTTTTTGTTAGGTGTTGCTACACCCTGGCTTTAAGTAACATTCTTGTAACATTCAAAAGACCTCTAATAGTGTTTCCCACTGTACGTGCTTGGCGCTGCAATGTGGGGTTAACGGTGAAAAATGGCTGCTACCTCTGCTTCAGATCAGGGTTTCATAACCCCAGGGGAAAAAAATCCCAACCCCGCTTCTAAACATCAAGTGAACCCCGAGTTAAAAGCTGTAAAGAACAGCGATTACCCGTTTTCACACTGCGCTGAACCCTGGGTTAGGAGAAAAAACATGTTTTGGAAGAATAGGGTGGTGTTCGTGTCATTAAATTTACACAAACTTCTAGAAGCTTCTGTTGGAAGTAACTTGACATTATGGTGGTCACTTATGCACAAAGATACTGCACAGTGTCTCAAAACTTAGTACTCAGGAGTACTCGCAGGGAATATGTCTGCAGGGTCAGATCAGACTATACAAAAATCGTAAATGCAACAGGATTATGTGAGATTGGCAACGCGCAATAGCTGTTAAGCTGAGAGAGTGGACACAGACACGACTTTATATTAGTCACAAACATCAATTTGAGACAGGTGAGACTACAGTGTGTGTGGTGTGTGTGTGGAGTGCAGACTTGCGTGTAGTATTTTGTGGCTATTCTGTGCTTTGAGGCATGAAGGTGTTGGTTTTCTAAATCCAACTAAACACTGATATGAGCACTGATTAACACAGATGATCAGCACTGTGGAGGAGATATGTAGTGGATAAAGAAAGAAATTACCAAGACAAAGAAAGAAATTACCAAGACGTTGAGAAAAAAAAGACGTTGACTTTGAGAATAAGGCACAGAGATAAGAAAGGGTGTATGAAAGAGGAAAAGGTGGAAGGGTGAAATACGGCTAATCTGGTGGCCCAGTGGCAGAGCCTGTTACCTCGTAGGTCCTTTCGCAGCTTCAAAAGATCTTTATTAAAATCCTCAAACTTCATCTGAGACGCCTGGAACAGGTCATGTGGTTCAGGCAGAGGATACACACAAGTCTCCCGGCCAGCGTCCTGACGACACACACACGTAGGGAAGCACCCTCTTTAATGTGCATGAACAGTTACAAAGATAGTATACAGGTTAAACACACACACACACACGCACACAGTGATACTACAGTAATCCCTCGCCACTTTGCGGTTCAAGTTTCACGGCCTCAGTACATCGCCGATTTTTCAAAAATATTCATTGAAAAATAAAAATAAAATTGGTTTCCCAGGATGCCAGACAAAGAGAGAAACTCTCTCGGAGGCTTTGTACATACCCACTGGCACTCAGACAAGGCACATGATTGGTTCCTGGCACGAGATCTGAGCTGATTGGCTGCGCATCATCGCATCCTCTCCCTGCTTCTTCCCTTGTTGTATCTCGCCACTCTTGTTCACGCTGTCAACTGTGTCTAACGTATTGTGTTCGAAATTAACTTTTCGTTAAGCCCTTACAATGTCTCCTAAGCGCCGTGCCCCTGCGAAAGATTCCTCTAGTGAGCCCAAGAGGAAGAGGAAGATGATGACTATCAGTGAAAAGGTCAAACTTAGGGCCAATCCTACTTTGCGGATTTTCACCTATCGTGAGGGGTTCCAGTCCCCATTAACCGCGATAAACGAGGGACCACTGTATTTGCATGGACTAACAGAACTGTGTGGAGAGTTGTATAGCTGGTAAAAACACTACAAGTGACAGACTAGAAATATTTGCACAACACATGCGCATCATCTGGATGCAGAAAGCTCATTATGAGCCTGGATAAAAAAAATTTGAATCTTCGAAAAAGTAATAATAATTATTTATTTATTTATTTATTTTAAAAAGGCGTAAACTATTTGCCAAATAACGAAGTGTGGGTCTGTTCTTCTATAAGATTTATTCAGTCTGATCAATTTGACCATTTCTGTGAAGCCGTAAGAACCTCAGCCAAAAAAAAGGTAAAAGAATAATTAAAATGATTTACACTTAACTCCTGACAATTTTAGAGCGCTTGACAACACACAATGATTTTCCTTCAGTTAAACACAAAATGATGTCGATACCTCATCAAAGTGTCGCAGGTAGTAAGCAACAATGTAAGACAGAAGACTTCTGCTGTTGTCCTGAGGAATGGAAAAAAACACACAACACTTCACTAAAGATATATGGGGGGTGGGGGCATAACTAAGGAAAATTAAAGTGTGTGTATAAGTGAGTTGAGGTGCTTCTAACGCTGCTTTTGACGTCCTTGAGTTTGGGCAGAATGTCTAGCGCAAAGCCGTCTGCTTGTCCTCTGGTTCGGTTTCCTCCATTCATGTAGTTTCCAAAAGCCAGAACCAGTCCCAGAACCCGCAACACACCAGAACCACTTTGCAGAGTCTGAAGTGGAACGGAAACATGATCAAAACTTAAATGAACAAATAATTTGTATGTCCAAGTCTTTTAGAGGCTATAATACTGCAGGTCAGAGGCAGAGACTGAGATATGACGGAGTGTATTCAGTGTGCTGACCTTACACCCTTTCTGCAGAATTTCCAGTTTGCGCTGGATGGAGGAAATGCACTCGGAAAACGTGGACCGGAACAGGATACAGAAGACCCTTCCTGAAAACTCAGGAATGTGTGAGAGCTGGAGCAGGAACCTGCACAGAAGGTAATATACGTGTTCATTAAGGGAGGAGTGTGTGTGTTGGGGGAGGAAGACAACAACAAAAAAGAAAAATAGCTGTAAACTTTGGGGGTGTGTTTGATGCCCGTTTTGAAGGTTAATGGGTTCTAGCATTCTTAAAGGGTTCTACTTGGAACCTTGTATGTTGTAGGAGTTTACATAAAACCTTTAATAGGCAGAGATACAAATAGAGAAGGGCAGTGTGTTCAAAAGAGATATGCAGAGAGAGAGAGAGAGAGAGAGAGAGAGAGAGAATAGCAAGAAGAAAGAAAGAGCGACAGTGTGACCCAGAGACAGAATCTAACAGAAAACTGGATAGATGGGAGAGAGAGAGAGTTCTTACTGTTCGGGTTTGTCCAGAGGTTTGGCTCCGTCCTTCTCCTTGGTGGACTTGATGTGCTTCTCGATCTTCTCCACCTCGTCTGCCTGTGCTCTCTGAAACAGCCGAACAATCGGCACCTCAACTCACAGATTCGACAACATGCAAACCTACTACTTTAACACACACAAAAAAACATCAAGTGATGTAAAGCGCTCGATCACCAGCTTGCCAAATCAGGTTGTAGCACAAGGCCAAGAGCAAAAACACTCCCAGTGGAAAAGTCACCATGAAGATAAAGGTTTTGGTATCAATAATTGCCAATTCAAAGCCAAACAAAAGCAGCGAGTGTCATCGTCGTCACTGAGAGAGCCTCCTACACGAACAAGCCTAGTCCTTCTTGTTACTGATCTGGATGCACCAAATACTCTTAAAACAGATTTCAAACAGGAAGGAAAAACCTCTGTGACCTTGACTAACTGAATGGATCCTATTCAGTTCAGCTCCTGGTTATGAGAACACCACATGAATATACTAACGATTCGATCAGCAGTTGGAGATATCACACTGATAAGAACCTCGAATGGACACAGACAGGACCTGATAAACAGGCATAAAAATGAACACAGTCAGCTTAAATTAGACACATACTGAGACTGGGAGCTTGTGTGACAAATAAATAAATAAATGCACCAGATGGACTTCATACAACATGCTAGTTATGAAGAAGATACCTGTAGGTAAACCTACTGCACCTGAAATGAAACCAGTATTATGAGTTTTCACCAACAATGAGCAACCGTTCATCAGCACGACACCAACCAGTGATTCTAAACATGAGCGGGAAAGACGTCGTTTTTACTCCAGCATGTCGACCGCTATTGTTCTATTCTGCCCAGAGTTGTCGCTCAAAAACAAAAACGCAGCATTCTGTCGCCTTTGTAGGGAAAAACAAGCTTGCAGGAAAACCCCAAAACCTTATGTACCCCAAAGAAAACCACACGGTCTAAAACCATGACCTCCTCTGCACATCCTATAACATGACAGAAAAATGCGGTCGAGGCACAAATTTATGGAAAGTTTGGGGTTAAGAAACAATGTCAGAGAGCTAGTGGAGTGAGCTGCAGATGAGAGGGATGCAGGCATTGCTGTGGTCCACATGCTGACAATGGACACTTTCCTAAAACAAACTGTGGACAGACAATAAGACAGCTAAAGTTTCCAGCTATTTATCTATCACTTCATTCATCCTGCTTTCTTCTGTCTGTTATTTTAGGGGGGTTAAAAAACAAAAGTCCCATCAGACAACTTCAGTAATCCAGTCATTCAGTATTACTTTCAATATAGCCAGCCAGGTTGACCTGCTTAAGATCCTGCGGTCGTTTGCAGCATCCGTTTAACGTTCACAGAAATGTTGTCCGATAACAGCGTACACAGTAGAAGTGTAGCACCGTGGGACAGAAAACCGAACAAACTACATGTCAAATCTTTCATACTAGAACTGTACTAGACGGTTAAACCGTTTTTTTACATTAGCGTTTCTTCTGGACTGTTCAGGGTTTTGATTTGAGGTACAGATCATGCAAACCCCAAAACCCTATACAACACCCCAAAAAAACACCGTCGAAAGCATGTCCTCCTCTGCACGTCCTATGACGACAGAAAAATACTGTTTTGAGGAAGGAACGGCCGACGTCTTTCATACGATACATATAAATTTCTACATTAGAACAAATTCCGTCACTTTAAATTGCTTCAAAAACACACTGTAGAAGCTAAATGTCGGGTTATTTTTTAAGGAGAGTCTGTGATTGTTAAATTCACAGCAATGTACCGAAATTTAACCTTCCTTAAAAAAAAAAAATTGAAACCAAATACATCCCTTCTGATTGAACATACTTGGAGTAAAAGAACACTAACGTTTCATTAGCTGTTCCTTTAAAGACAACAACAATGCTAACCCTGAACAGAAAGTTCCTGTTAGGACCGTGCACATGAGACAAGGCTGCCAGCTTTAATTCACCATAAAGCCATGCTGGTACTTTTGGTTGAAGAGCTCCTTTAGCGGAGAGCTCTACATATTTGAGCGTAACCGAGTTAAGCGTGAGAAGTCACAGCATCCATCAAGTGATTGATCCCAACGCATACGTCAGAGGCGAGAAGACAAAAAGGCCCAGTTTGCGTCCTTCCTCGGCCTTCAAACCGCCCAATCAATCACGTTAAGTGGTGGACGCTCTGGTGCACTGGGATGTAAGAGATTCTCCAGACTCCCTAAGAGAAAGTAAACACCTCGGTAAACATCCCACTCCAACATCAAACGCTGCTCCGACAGCAACAGACACCAACTGGAGCCTCAAAAATGGCCGTCGTCCTGAAAGGTGATCAAAGTGCGGAGAGACAAAGGGTTTCTCTTAGTGTAATGAGGAGAGAAACAGAAGGAGGAAAAAAAAATACAAAAAAAAAAAAAATAAATCAGCAAGATACAAAAGGTACTGTTTTACAAGCTCAGCTCACGTTTCGAATGGCAGACCATGGAGATGCTGGCAATGCCCCTGCGTATGAGTGTGTATCCAAATGTGCCAGATTGTGTTCGTGTGTGTATGCATGCATACATGTTTGAGGGAGGAAGACGTGTGAATGTAAACTCTGGAAAAACACTCTGCAGCATTAAGCTCTATCGCAGCATCAATCAAGCCAGGCGCATACTTCCACGGCACTTCAAACGGACGCATCAAACGCACTGATTAGCATTCAGCTCACTCCGCCATCTGTCCGCGAAGGCACGTTCTGCTCACACTGCAATGCCTCCAATGCTCAAACTACTGCTAATGGGAAGCAGCCTCTCACACTCACTCACTCAAGCCCTTGTGAGTTTACAATGCAGTCTTTGACTGAATATATATATGCAGTTCACATAAATATCAGCTCTTCACAGCCACTGACCAAACATCCAGAAAGGGAAGAGCCGTGTGAACACAGACACTCATAATAATTAAAAAAAAAAAAAAAAAGATTGGGTCCATCAGTGTTATTGGCATTTTCAGTGTCTGGACGGTGATTAGATACGAGAGATCAAATAAAAACAAACATCTTAATGATCCTGCTCAGACAGATGTGTTATCATTGAAGAATCCACAGGATGCAGAAAATAGACATGGACATACGGAGCTTTTAGCTGGTTCGGAGGCATTTTCTGCCCGATTGAAGGCACCATTTCTCTGCTCTTCAGACCCCCAGAGGCCACCAACTATGACCCGAGGCCCCTCGACACATGGAAACGCAGTCCACCGATATGTAGGTAATATGTGGAACAAAGCGAGTCTCTGATCTTTCACACTCCTGTAATTGCAGCGTGCACACAAACGCACACGGAGAATGGTTTAATTTCACAGCTCACCAGGAGGAGTGTGATAATGCTGCAGTATCGACAGGGTCAAGCCGGTGTTGGCAGGGCATAACTTACTGAGCTCAGACTTTTACAAGGCAAACTCCCAGAAACAGCACACATTCCTGCGCTGTTGTGGCTTTCACATGTTTTGATATTAATGCATTTCTCTTTTGAAGTTTCGCAGACTTTTCCCCTGGGTCTAGAACCTCCAGAAGCATGTTCCAAACATCCCAAATATACCCCTAACTCCACCCACCCACCCCCTTCAACTACAAGGCATTTTCAAAACTCACAAACGAGCCCGAAGGTCTTGGCACTGGCTCTGAGCGCTGCGATTACTGAAGAAATGACAACTCAAATAAATATAATTAACTGAAATAAAGTGCTGCATATGGGCATTTTTGGGAAGAATAGATCATGGATTTTATATTCATTAAAAAACATAACCACGTGCTTGTTCCCACAGCTAGAGGTAGAGATGAGTCTTAAAGGAAAACTCCACCCTGAGATGCAGTCGTATAGAAATATCAGAGAGGATGTTGGAGTCGGTTGGTGCTGCGTATTTGTTATTCCTAAGACGTTAGCGGTTGTTGTGATGACGTCAGCCGGAGACTTTGTTAGTGCGGTTATATTGACTTTTTTTTTTACTAGAAGGTTAATTCAACAACCTGAAGTGATAACTGTCCAGCTTCAGTTAGCTCCTAAAGCCCAGTGAGCAGAGTTGGAGAAAAGGTTAAAACAGATGCTTACAGAGCTGCTAAAGCACATCAAAATGAGGCTGAAGTAGAAATCTTGATGACTTATGAGTTTGTTAAATAATAAATCTCAAACTGCACACTGATGAACAGTAAATATTCCTGCAATGCAATGCAAACAGTTGCTCTTTCAGCCAAAGCAGTTGTGCAACTGATGCACACAATGACAGCCATGAAGAGATCTTTTCAAACTGTGGCACAGAGCGGCGTAACGCTCCGCTAGCAAAGCTGTGATTGAAAGGGGAGATTTACTTTTTAGACTCCTGAAGGCTTTGACATCAAGGTCTTAAACTTGCAATTTCCTGATATTATGCATGAAGGCTTTTCTGTTTAACCGCTCAATAGCCACTAGCTATACTTGTTTGCGATAGTGAGCGAACAAAAGGTGACCTACAGTATATATTATACATACATAAAAAAAACTTCGATCATCTCGGCTCTTCGAAAACTCTCAGAATTCCTTATTGTTCTTTTCCAGTCGAGTGAACAGACTTGTTAGTAGGAGACTCTGGACCACCTCTCTGTACTGCTACACCACATTTCAACACTAGGTTCATAAATACTTGAGCAGACCTGCCCTTACGAACACCCTACACTTACAGGATTAAATGTTGAGAAGAGTAAATTGGTCGTGTTGCATCAGGGACACGGAGCTAACGTCACGTAAATCCGATTTGGGCCGTAAATAATCCTTAATCGTTATATACGCTCATTACGCTCGCTCGACGTTCAAATGTAAAGACGCCGAACAAACAGTTAAGATGGAATGAGTGGGAAAACGTGCAGGTGTAGAGCGGCGAGAAAGGCTTACGTTCTCATACAGAGCTTGTAACGTCTCCAGGTCCACCACGGTGTTGTCCAGGTTCAGAACAGCTGCAGTGGGGAGAGAGAGAGAGAGATTATGTTAGTGATTGGCAGACTGACAGGAATTTAAACTGATAAACAGAAAATTTTACAGGCTTGTGGGGTAAAATCACCAAACTTACTACGTTAAAAAAATAAATAAATAAAAAATAAAAACCACACATTAATGACCACAGTTAAGGAGCTACACCATTAATTGTGGTGATATTGAACATATTTTTTTTCTCCTCACACAAGAGGTGTATCTGGTTATATAATGACAGTTGAGTCAAATATTGTTGAATCAAAACACTCGATTAAATAAAAAAAAATGCTTTGAACGAAGACGATTAAAAGTTTCAGTAAAAAATTGTAAACTTTGTTCGATGTCAATGTGCCGTATCTCACACCGCTGAACAGACTCAACAATTAACTTTGTCCTGGACAGAATTCTACACATGGCTTCACAGGTTAATTTAATGAGAGATGTCGATGTGCTCCAAAGACACAAGAGATGCAAGATGCAGAAGTCGGTTGGTTCAAATATTGCCAAGGATTTATTATACAAGCTCATGATCAGTTCTTGAAGTCTGACTGCATGCGTGTCTCTGTTTACGTGTCTGTCTGAGACACACAGGTACATGTGCACAGGCAGACACGCACATTCTCGGTAAACAGTATTTCCCAATATTCTGTGCGTGAGATTAGCGCAGACATTTTACATTGATCCTTGTACTGAGAAAAGCCTAGAAACATGTTCACACCAAAGTCACTTAGAAAGGATGTCTAAGGGCACTTGTTGAATACGGGCAAAATATTTCCTGGGTAAAATAGAAATGTGTAGAATTCTACCCTTGGTCTGGATCATTCTTTTGAGATCTTTCCAGTTCCAGAGCTGTAGATTTGAATACAAATTATTAACGGAACACGTTAGGAATGTTCAGAAACATGAACTGTAGCTAGACCGGGTCAGTTGCTGAAGCTAAATCTGTTATTGATTAGTCCTAGATTTTTTCAGATTAGGATTAGACTGAAGAAGAGAGAGAAACACTGAAATAATCTTACAAGAACCAAGTCCAAATGATCTCAGTTCAGACAGCAGCAGAGCCTGGACAGAACAATACCATGGTGCGCACACACTGTTGAGTTCGGGGTCAAGCCTCAGAGCACTAAAAGCCATGCTTAAGGGCAGACTTGAGCGCATTTCTTTCCTATTCCCACGGGGTTGAGTGCCACCCACTGCAGTAGGGGCGCAGACCCCTCACCTCCCCGATGCACTCTGTTAAGCAGCTTAATAAGCACTGATGAGTCGGGCGTAATTAACTAAATTTGTGTCTGCAACATTGCCCCCTCCTCTGTCTGGGGTGTCAGGAGCGTCTACTTATTGCACCTTAAGCGACTTAAGACTTAATAGGGGTGGGTGTGTGTGTGTATACATGCTGGAGACCCTCCAGACACTATGTGGTTCACCACAATGGATTTACAATCTTTCACAAAGTCTTAAATCAACCTTTTTTTTTTGGAGTGGAAAAGCAAGCAGACAATAAGGAAGCTTAGGATAGTAGAGAACGTGGTATAATTATAACTACGTAATGGAAGTACAATTTCAAAAAGATCATAATTAATACTGTCTTAAGCAAAAGATTGAGTCAGAGAGTGAAGGATCAGAGGAAATGGGGGGGGGAATAATTGTGAGAGCATGAAAAAAGTGAGGAAATGAAAGTGTGTGTGTGTGTGTGTGAGAGAGAGAGAGAGAGAGAGAGAGAGAGAGAGAGAGAGAGACTGTCAGGTTACATAGAGCGAGTGCTGAAGTGCGTCGCCGCCTTTGTGTCTGTGTGCTGGATCTGGCGCCCAAAACTGTAATCCTTTAAAAGTAAATGTTTGAACACAAACAGGGCTGGAGCTGTGGATTGTTTAATCTGAGATATAGTGTTACATTCAAGCACGCACACACACACGAGAGAAAAGCACACTAACTGTGTTCACACTGGAGACAATGTTTAAGATGCTGTGTGTGAGCCGATTGCTAACGGAGTCTAAAAAAAAAAAAAAAATCGGAGTAAACGAACTTATACATGTTCAATCGTAATTCAGTCGTTAGCTAAAAACCTCTCAAAGAAAAAAAAAAGGAGGAAGAAAAGGGGAGAAAAAAAAAAAAAAAAAACTTATTGCACTGAGCATGTGTTTATTTTCACTTCCCGTGATAAAAGTGGACTCGCTGACAGGCGTTTGGGGGATAAAAACGACTTTAGTGAATCAGTTTGTGAGGCTAATGGGCCAAAATCTGACACGCATACAAAACCCACCCTGAAAACGGCATCTTTCTCCCATCTTGTCGGGCCAGATTTAAACAGAGGGAGGAGATGGGCTCAGGCATCAATTAGGATGAGGCTTTAATGTAAGCCTTCGAGTTTGGCTGCAGGGGGAAATGGACGCTCTCCAAACAAATCAGACTGAAATTACTACCGCAGTTTCCCTGGCTGTGTCTTCGCGACCTCTGCGAATATGCGAACTCTCTTAAATTCCTCCTTCGAGTAACACACTAATGATCGTTCAACATACCGACACCGGCAGCATGGAAGAGATGCTTCACATATCACATCTAGGTGGAGCTTTTTAATTGTGGCGTTGCATTTGTGTCACGATCGGTATCGTCAGTCGGGCGCAAAGGCTCCGTTCACCGTCTTAACTTATTTGATAACTGCTGGATTCTTACACATGTGCAGAATTACCAGATTTTATTTATTTATTTACTTATTTAAAAATCCCTGCACAGAAAAGAACGAACATCCATTTACATGAAAGTCTGTTAGGATTAAAGTCTACACAGCCAGATGCCGAATTCCATCAATAAATGTTTATGCGAAACATTTTTGTTTAAGGCTGTTAAATTCTTTAGTCCAAGGTGTTTGTAAATAAAGATCGAAATCCATATAATTCGCTCTCCGGCCGGGTGGACTGGTGGATATATACGTTATGAGTGTCATCTGGTGGGTTTGATGGACAGTTTAACACTTTTGTGTAAGTAAGTAACCAGAAATTCCTTTCATTCTATTACACGACTATCAGAAAGTCGAAGCTAAAAAGGTCCTCAGAACTGCGGAGGTTAATTGAAGCTTTCCACCTGGAACCTGAAATCATCGGGAACTTTAAACGTTTAAATGCAAGGTTTTTTTTTTTAATTCCCTTTTCTCCATAGTTTATTGAAGCTAACTTTTAAACCTTATTAAATCTTAAATGACGTGTGAGTGAAGAGCTTTCAAGCAAAATGCTACTGTAATATGATTTTTAAAAGTTTAAAAGCATTACCTATTTTTATATTTATATATAAACACCTTTACAGAGATTAGACAAGCAGGAGATGCTTAGTGTCAGGAGCAGCAGCTTACTCATTTTCTGTCTACTCTATTTTAAATAAATAATAAAATTGAGTAGAATAGAATTCTCATAGCGCTATATACTGTATATTTATACATACTTGGGTCTCGCTGTGTGTGTGTGTGTGTGTGTGTGTCTGTCTGTCTGTCTGAAAGCAGGAGGTCATTAGAGGTAAATACAGCACTGGGATTTCTTCATATTAAAGCTCAAATAAAATATCAGCACATGTTAAACCTTCAGTATTTCTCAGAAAGTAACACTTCATATTTATGCTTCAGTCTCACGGCTTGATGTTTAAAGCACTCGGTAGTTGGACACCATTTTCAGTCCCATGTGTTTTGGAGACAGATAGATGAAGTGAATTTTCCCTGGTTTCCAGATGCTAGCAGAGGGGAACGATAATGTCGTTTTTCAGTGGCTCAAGGAGCAGCGCTTCTGTCACTACAAATTTCAGACTAAATCAGTTACATGTGGAAAAGGGGGTGGTGGAGAGATGGCGTGGGGGGTGGGATACATTTATAGCACATCAAAATCATCTGCTAAAGGGACAGAGACAAAGAGGCTGAAAGACTGAAATGGTACAAAACACTGGTCTCCTTTAAGAAGCCGCATCAGAAAAGTACACAAGTGCTTGGGGCGAAATCTCAGAGTTCTGTATATACATACATATACTGTACACACACACACACACACACGTCTATAGAATAGTGAAAAAACAAAACTCGTATACGATATATATATATATATATATATATATATATATATATATATATATATATATATATATATATATATGAGAGAGAGAGAGAGAGAGAGATAGATATACGAGAGAAAAGCCTTGTTGAGAGGTCAGAGGAGATAAACAGTAAGTCTGTAACCACTCTGTACACACGTGCTTAGCAGAAAAGCATCTCCGAACACACGACGTGTCAAACTGTGTAAAAGATGCCGCAGGACAGCAGAAAACCCAATGGAGTTCACTCCTGTCAGCCAAAACCAGGACAATACAGTAGGAGTGGAAGCTACAGTACAGTCAGCACTCGTTCTCCAAAAGTGGATAAATTAAGAGTACGTTATTTTTTTCCATATTTAACAGTTCATCACGATGAAACTTTGTAATGAAATCAAGAAGTTTGGCTCAAGGTTGAAAACTGCAACATGTATGACCGGGGTTCTTCTCGTACCGCACGTGCGGCCGGTAGGGTACGACCGCAGAGCCGACACACGCAAATGTGGACCATGGGCCAAGTTTAAAAAAATAAATAATTAAATAGGAAAAAAAAAATAGTTTGCATCTTGCTAAATCTTGCTTACACGCAAGTATTAGCTCTAAAAGGTAAAATATTGGATTAGTGTTCTCATGAACAGACTAGTGAACACAACTTTAATCTTCATTTACAACATATACTGTGACATCCGATATCATGACTGCACATTGCGTTGTTTTCCCCCTTTATTGTGCAGCTCTGTGATTGTTGAAGGAAAGTTTTCAGAACATTACACAATATCGTGATTATTTTGGAAGAGACTTACTGAAGTAAACTAATTTCAACAAAATCTCAACTGGATTTCTCTGATCTCCGAGATAAACAGCAGACAGTGTGTGTGTGTGTGTGTGTGTGTGTGTGTGTGTGTGTGTGTGTGTGTGTGAGTGCATGCATGCATCCAAATGTCATAATACAGACATGTGGAAATAACTTCTAGACCTCAAAACAAAAAAATGTTGCTTAAAAGAAACACATGGTCTCTTTAAAATACCAAAATCATCTTTATTTGTGGTTCTAGTTTGGTTTAAGGTGCGGTTTAAGTTCAGGATTAGAAATATTTTAGCCTTATGCCGTTATCAAACATCTTTGTGCATGTTTAGGTATAATAAACGGTCGATGACGGCTCAGAGTAAACGAAGCAGACTTCGCTGCTCGTAGGGACTCGGTGATGTCATGCTGTTTCCAGTCGAGTAAATTCTCTACGATGAAGACAAACGGACGGCCAGCGGGCTACGGCCATCTCGACCAAACAATGTCTGAAGAGAACCTTACCTCACACACATGGTGGGGGTAAAAAAAAAATAAAAAATCTGCAGCCTGAAAAATCTGGCAACCACAATAATCGGACGACATCAAAAGGCAGCGCAGAAGAGAGAAGCGGGAAATTCCTCTGAAATGTCAGACTGGATGTCTAACAAAGGAATCATATGATTGCACGGATCTGAGCCCGTATGAAACAAACCAGACCATGTGGATGAGTTAGGAGATGTATAAACACATTGATTGGATGAAAATTAAGTACAAATTCCCCTGGCACCAGCATAAGATATACAACATTTCTCGCTAGGAGTCGTCCTGTGCGTCGAAGAGAAGGAGAAGGAAGAGGAAGACTCCGTCCCGTGTCCGGTCCAGGCACTTTTTTTTTAGGGAGGTCCTGGAAGTGGCCGTGCACCAAATCAGGACTTTCCTAAACATTACTGACACTTCTCATGATTCCTGAGCTGTGAGAACCTTCTTTAAAAGCACTAAGAGGAGGAAATTAAAAAGTAAACAAAACAGATCACTACCATTCACAAGGAGGTCATTTGTTAATTAAAAGGTCAAAAGGTCAGAAGCGATGACCAAAAATAGAGAAGGTCGTCCATTTGTACGTTTTGCATTATTCGATCGAGCTGGAATTTGTAATGTTTTTTTTTGTTATATAAAAGAAATTCCAGCAAGAATCTGCTGATTGTTGCCATGGCAGCAGATGTGAGGTCGAGAGCACGCTGCTCATTTGGTTTTTATTCATGTTTATTTGGCAAACCCTGGACGGCTGCGCGTATCTGAGCGAGGCAGAAGAGCATATTGCTTTCAGATTTCTTGCTCCACAGCCACTCGTGCTACTCCCAAACACAGCTCCCTGCTGAGAGACGCATTTTCTCAGCGTGTTTCAAAACGTTTCAAAATGTTTGCACTCAGACATCAAAGGCACGCAGCTGAAACGTGTCACCGTGCGAAGCGAGAGACCCAGGAAGGCGCTGGATAAAGTGCTGGTTGTTCACGGAATTTTAAAGCTCAGGAACACCGGTTGATGTGTGCAACCACGACTTGAAATGGCATCCGTTAAGGTCCTTCTCGGCTTCTGCTGAATAATGCAGCCGACCGCTAAAGTTCAGCGAATCTCACACCCGCACATATGGTGTGGAAGTGTGCAGACCTGCGGGAACACGAGCGGTGGGGAAATGCTCTGCTACACGCTACATGAAGCTGCATGGGTAGGGGTCGGTTATTTCACTCTGCGCTCACATGCTTTTTAAACTTCCTAGAACACATGGCAGTAGTTAAGGTGTATAGATAAAGGCCACTTCGAATATAGGATCATCAGTCTTAAAGTTACAGTAAACTTAAAGTACTTTTTTTTTTTTTAATATATATAACAATTGAAATATTAATCAGTGTGTAGAGTAAAAGGTTTAACAAAATTTTGGTAAAAGGTTCAGTTACAACAAACTCCTTATCTGGATAAGCGACAAATATAATGGTTAAGCACTGAAAGGGTCACCATTCTGTAACCCACTCCAGTTTTAGTCGGTCGTCATTTGTTTATTATTTATTTAATGGCAAACTAAGTTAGGACTGCAGGAATTGGTGAAACTGCAAGCACGGGATAAAGGCACGTTTACTCTCTGTACTCATGTTTAATGCGAGTGGATCAAAGATGTGATAAGAAAGAAAGATAGGAACAAAAGGAGGAAAGAAAGAAAAGGAGGAGAAATCATAACATCTGAAAGAATAATAAAATGAAAAATATCTATGTCCGAGACCGCCCCACTCGCTTCTGACCCCAAGTCCATTTCGTTTTCCTAAAAGGTTTGTACATCAGATAAACCACTGTAGAGGGTCTGCTGAAGGAGCGACAGTGACGAGGTAAACATGGTGATTCGCAAAACTTCTGCCGTGACGTTTGTGAATCTAACATGATGTTTGCACGATCACACGATGGAGGAGATGGATTATAAAATGTTGGTTTAATTAAATACGGGTTCTCTTTAGTGGAAATTCCTTCTTACACGAAAAATATATGCATTACATTAACATTTACAGCACATCTCTTTAATCCAACTGAGCAATTGAGGGTTAAGGGCCTTGCTCAGGGGCCCTAAAAGTGTGGGCTTGGTAGACCTGGGATCGAACTCACAACCTTCCGATTGGTAGCCCAACATCTTAACCATTAGTCTACCACATGCCCAACATACCACACCACATGCAATTTATATCTATAATACATTCCCCTGTGAGAATATTTACATTACAGATCCCTAATAAGCGCAGGCTGTGCATGTCATGATCAGCAACATGACCATTTATTCCACTACAAATCTCTCACAATGAAAGCAATATATATAATTTTTTTTTTAAAAAGTAATTAAGTAGCTCTATAAACATATCAAATCGCCCCGGTGTAGGTGTGTGTGTTAAATTCCCATGTGCACACACAAAGCAGCATTTCTAACCCCAACAAGCCAGCAAACCTGAGTAAAGACAGACTGCCGAGCTGCTGGTAGGAACTCTCTTCTAAACTTCATCAGAAATATGGATCTTATAATCCTGTTTACCCTCAGAGTACCCAAAGTCTGCCCACAGTCCCGCAGCTACAGTATCTGCGCATCAGCAGATAACACAGAGGAAACTCGCTTGCTACCACCCAGAATGGACCAGACACGGTCACAGCTTCCCCGCACGTCACGGCCCGGACGACGTCTCGGACGACGCACGGAGCGTGGCCATATTTAGTAAACATAACAGCAAACACACAAAAAAAAAGAAGAGCAGAAGAACTCTTTGCTGCTCTTCCAGCAAAAGCGTTTACATTTATTCAAATTCAGGTATTATTTCTAATTAATATGAATGAACCACCACGAAAGGATGAAATTCACGGCAGTCATTTAGATCTGTTTGCTCGGTCAACTCCTTGCTTTTTTCCTTAAACAACACTATTCAGAAGAGACACATTTTTAACCAGGCACATATTTCCCTTGTGAGAAACATGATCGATCGTGGCTGTTCCTAATAAGAGCTCCGCAGTCGGTTCGACCGAGGGTGCTGGCGATGCGTACGCTCGGCCGCACTGACGTTAACGTTAACCAATCAAACTGTGTTTATCATCTGTTTACTGTTTACCCTGCTCGTGTTTATGTTCTCTTTTAGTACCCACCATGCCTTGGTGTCTGCAGGAGCGTTTATTACATGACATGTTAATGTTAACCTGTTATTTATTGTTTGTGTATCATATTATGTCTGTCTGCGAAGAGGTTTATTGCCCTCTGTGCCTGGGATGCACTTCGAAATGTTTGAAGTATTTATGCTTGGTGTTTGCTTATGATTCGTGTTTGTTTTGCTGCGTTTTATGTGCAGTACTCACAATGCTGGATGTCCTTCATGTCAAGGTGGAGACTGGACATGAGAATCCCCACAGCCTGAGAGCGCTTATTGTTTAACAGCTTCACGACCTACAGCAACACACACACACACACACACACACACACAATTAGCAAATAAACATACGGATTCATTTTTCCCCCCATTTCAAGAACTTCATACGTGGCTTAAAGATTAGCATGGAATACATTAAAATACTGTGCAGTCTAAATAAATATAGTCTGATGAGATCATAAAGCATTTACTGTAGCATCAACCATGACATTTTATTGGTTCAGTAAGGTCTACTGTATTATAAACATGTTCTTTATACTGCATTCCAACCACATAACTCTGATAACCCTAAACAACCTACTGAATGAATGCTCTGCATATTAATACGTCATGCATTTAATTTAACAGATTGTTTTCTTCACATTTAAAAGTGTCCACGATCCCCTCGTTTGGATCGATCCGTTAATCCACTTGACGATCAGACTAATCTAATTGGCATCTAATCACAGCAACTAGATGCTAAGCCTCGTTTCGCTCCTTTCAGACTCATCTTCTTGAGCAGAGCGAGTTAGCCACGACCGGCTTTCGTCGGGATTTAAATAGAAGCGGACGTCGCATTCATTAACGTAGATTAACGAATGTCATTAATACAAAAAAACAAATCGGTAAATCCAAATATATGGCCATTTATTAAACATGCACAGTACTCACAATTTGCACAATACAAACACACCCACGTACATCGACGTGTACTGTTTTACACACACGAGCATCCTGAACATCCATGGGACTGATCTTGCTTATCAGCAATTTCATTTTCTGTGTAAGAATTCGATCCTGTATTGCTAAGACCGTCACGATCTTGCATTGCTTAACTTAACTTGACTCAGATGAATGAAATACGATGATTACGTTATTATCTGGAGGCACCTGCACTGGTTCGAGACCTGAATTTCTACTAAGCTGTTTTGTGACAATGTCTGTTGCTACTGTAAATGTCTTAGACAAGTTCTGAACTGAAGTAAGAGTCGGTCGTTCTTATTGCCTGCCCATAACTGTTCTAATAGCACAGGGTAAACAAGGTTATTGCCCTTATGAGCACTGTTGTTCTTTTGCTGTGGCTTTCTCTGGCGATTATAATACTACTGTTTTGAATTTGGCTAAATTCCACAAGAACAGTTTTGCATGTAACATCTGAGGCTTGTTTGTGTGCTTAATAGGAATACTGTTTCCATAGAAAGCATACGAGAGATTAGGTTAAAAGGACATACGATGCATTTAAACAAACTGAATTTAATAAATAAATAAGACCACAAAAGCCTACACGGGGAAACGCTGCATGATTTGACGATCAATATACAGGATTCGCCTTTCGCTGAACTGTTTCCCGTTTGTTCCCCTTCAACCTCCTTCTGTTCCCACAGAAACCAATTTCAGCCGATTAGAGGAAAATTTTGAGTGATGGAGAAAAGTGGAAAATCTTAGAGCAAGATCAGAAATTAATAGTGTCCATTTACCATTAGCCAGAGGCAAAGAAACCGTTTCCTTGATTAAATAATTGCAATGGGAGGTAGTGTGTGTGTGTGTGAGAGAGAGAGAGAGCGAGAAGAATGAATGCACAGCAGAGAGAAACTAGGAAAAAAAAAGGGAAGTAGGGTCTGGGTCAAGGTCAAGGTCACTGCTTGGCTGTTCAAATGATCTGCACAAAGCTCAATTCTTCAGTCGACGTACAGATTTTCTGTGACATTGGAGACACTAGTGCTCGAGGTTAAAAGCAGCAGCCTAGAAATACCTAAACCGAAGGAATAAGACAAGAGCATACGATAGGCTCACTCGCTTTAACTGGCGTGTCGTAAGACCCTGGCGGTTTGCAATTACGCTAAAGGAACAAGGTCATTTGCCACAAGTGAGTAAAGACGACTTGGTGATTGTGACACTTTCACACACATTCTCTGGGACATTTGACATTTGTGTTCCTGGCACTGAACTATGAGAATGAATTTGAGTACAACAGCGGCTCTGAGACCGGTCTGACATGTCCAGTGGCACAAAGACTGAAACTGGAAGCACCCTGCTCCGAAGACCTCTACTGAATGTGAACCTACAAATAAATAAATAAACAAATGTGCATGACAATATTATTAACGATACAAGAGCCGTAACTAAATGATATTTCTTAAAACGGTAGTTAAATATTTTATTAGTGTGGAAAAGACTGGCGTCTTCATAGCAAATACACGCACTTTAATGATTCCTAATGTTTTTTCCCCTCTTTCTAGAGCTCATTACGAGTGTCTGCTGCTCTGTGTTCTCTGCTGCCAAAATGCGACCGCAAACATTAAACAACGAGAAAGAAACAGAATCATGCCGTTCCTCTCAAGGCCTTTCATTCCGGCTAAGAGCAATCTGTTCGAGATGTTCGGGGTGGGGGGGAAGGGGTGATATACAATCCTGGACAGCGATGCATGTGTGTAAGGACGAGAAAGCATCTTGGCCACATTGCCATAGGCCTGCCATTGAATCTATGCCCCCCTGCAATTACACAAAAGAAAACTTCTCTTTCTACCAATTTCTAGAGGAAGAGAAACCAATTATTTCAATCAGTGTGCCATTTGAGAACATCTTAAAAACATGGGACTCGGATGCCGTTCTATTCCAAGCTGCCGATATTTTTCTTGTCTAAGATCAAGCGCGACAGAACATCTAAAGGAAACACACAGGCCTTGATCAAATCATTAATCGATTAAATACGGCAACGTCTGAAAATCTACCAAATCGACTAATCGATCAATTTTAATGAAACTGGACTAACATTTTAAAAGTATGCCATGTTAGTCAATGATGGGCAAAGGAGTTATCTTTAGAAAAATAAGGGTTAATCCCAGTGAAGGCAAAACTGACTGGAAGCTCCACTAAGGAGGATGTGGCCCGTCGAAGCCATCTCTCTTCCCTGTTATACATCTGTACCAGATGTGGAGCTCAGAGGCGACGTCCTCTTCAGCTGAAGCCGACAGACAGTGGCTGTGGTGGAGCGGCACCTTAATTGACCGTCACTCGCTTCAGTGTGACACGGGCGATGACTTCACATTTCACCTTTTTCACATTCAGAGGCATTGGAAATCCAGAGGGTTGGAGATAAGAGAATCACAGCAGCAAAGGAAAGTCTTCTGAAGGCCTTTTACATAATGCACTTAAGCTTGGGTCGTCGTCATGCAAAACCTCACTTTTAATCCTGAGTAGAAGAATGTTTTCCCACGTTTTTTCTTACCTGGGTTTAGAAGCCCTAAGATTACCAAGGATTCCACTTACCTGGAGTTTACGATAACCTCGGGGCAAATTTAAAGACCTTTTTCTTGGTTTGTCACAACTGAAACTCAAACTTCATGCATGTTGTATTAAAGTGGATCCCCAATCGATGCTCCCCACTAAGTTGCTATAAATACTGATAAAGTTAATGAAGTTAAAATAAATAAATAAATAAATAAATACCGTCTCCTAGCACAAACAGATTTTGATTAGGAACGAGTGGGAGTTCGCAGTGTTCCTTCTTTTCCCACTCTGGGAACAGGAGTAGTCGCTCCGTTACACTGCAGAAACGAGACCCTTCCTGAACAAAGCAGCCACAGACGCCACACCATTTCAGGCCGCGACACAAAAACACGCCGCCGCTCATAACTGTGCTCCCGAGGAACACCCTCCTCTCCCTTATTAAACCGCAGACTCACCGCGGCCACATCTGTGCAGGGTTCGATGGTCGGAAGCTCTCAGACAAAAACAAGTAGTCTGATCCGCAAACTGTACAGATCAATCAGCGCTAACTGAAATCCTAGATCTGGAGCCTTAAACTGAAATGTTTGCCCCTTATTCACAGATCTTCAAAGCAATACTTGGAGAGATAGGTGACCTTTCTAATTGAACTCATTTTTTCATAACGGATGATTGATTCGGTTCACGACAGGGCTACGAAAACTGACATTTATATCTTGATTATAGTATTCATCATTGCAATACACATGTGCATTATATTATTCTGCATTGCTGAGGATTTGTTAATAGTGCCAACATGATGCCCAAAAATACTAAGCCCGAGTGCTGTAACCGCCAAGGCTCTGACAACAAGGTTGTAACTCACAGACACATTCCGACAAAAGCTAAGCCAGGAGTCTGCCAGATTGGCATCCTGACAACAGGCTAAGCTGCAAGACTGATGCATTGTGGTCTGACGAATAGCCGTGCTGCACCGCGGCCACATTGCTACAACATGGAAGCAAAATCAAGTGTCTCGTTGTATTCAAGCCAATAGTGAGTACTTACGTGTGCACATATGTACATACCCAACTGTTGTATATTGAAATTTACTTGAAGTTTATAATTTTATTTTGCTTGTTGTTTGGATCGACTACACCAGGGGTCGGCAACCTTAAACACTCTGTGAGCCATTTGGACCCGTTTCCCCACAGGAAAAAACCCCACAGAGCCACAAAACCCTTTTGACGTCTAAGATGAAGATAACGCTGCATATATCGTTGTTTACCTTTATGGAAGGTATAAAAAAAACTGTAGTGTGTTGCATTTATGAAATCAATGAACTACTACAGAGGAAACGAAATTCTATTTCTGCAGGCAAACAAAAATATTTTGAACAGTTTGAACTAACCTTAACGAAAAAGACGCTGGGTTGAAGGTTACTTTCGAATAAAATGTTCAATGTCTAATCGAGTCCTCTTCGTATTCATGACGTCAAAATTTTAACTTGCCGGCTGCAGCGAACTAAAAAATGCTTCTGCTTGTGTGTCGGATTTCACAAGTCGGCAGTTACGACGCATATTTTGAGCGACAAACAAATTAAACACGGTTTATTTTAATGTTACAAGAGCATCATGATCTTAGGATTTAGAATTACTAACTAACTAAAATAAATTGAAATTAAATATTTATTTTCCAAATCTACAGGGAGCCACAGCAGAGGGATGAAAGAGCAACTTGTGGCCCCGGAGCTGCGGGTTGCCGACCCCTGGACAAAAACAAAGGGTAGACACACCTACTCTGTGGAACTCTACAAAACAAGGTATGCCATTTAGAAGGAAACTTCGACTAATACTGCAGCGTGGGGAAGACATGAGATCATCGAAAAGGCCCGACACTGTGATGAGGCCGACTCTGTGAATCCTCAGGCTTCTAGAGATCTACCAGCTCCGGTCAGACTCTGCGATACTAAAGAGGAGATGTAATCTCCATGTGGTCTTTTGCATCAATACAACATTTGTTTGACTGTATATTTATAATCACACCCTCCAGTGTCACGCATATGAGGATGAGGTTCCCCTTTGAGTCTGGTTCCTCTCAAGGTTTCCTCCTTTACCATCTAAAGGAGCTTTTCCTCACCACTGCTGCCTGAGTCACCTCAGACTTGCTCACTGGGGATAAATACATACACATTGTGAACTAAATCTATCTAATATTAATCTTGTATTTTGTATTCTATTAATCCTTATATTATTCTTTATATTAACCTTTTGTTCCATGTTTATGTTCTGTAAAGCTGCTTTGAGACGATGTCAATTGTAAAAAGCGCTATACAAATAAACTTGAATTGAAACTTGAATTAAATTACCCAGCCATCTAGATAAAGTCAGGGTGCATCGGTACTCATCAGTGTCTCAGACAGTGCTCTGATCCACGATGAGCCCCCCACAGGCCATGGAAGCAATCATTAGTTTGTAAATATTCAAGTGTTAACTGTGTCATCTGACCTGTTTCTCCATTAACTCGAGCAGACATGAGCTTACTTGTTGCATGCATCATACTCAAATTCCAACATCAGGCTTGTGTTTGGGGAAAATGCTCTGCTTCTTGAAATCTACATGCACGCCACTGTTTCAGGCAATGAGATCGACTAAGGAATCGAGGATAGGGTGTGAAAGGAACAAAGCTTTTATGCTTTTACAGAAATCAGTTTTGCTTCAGTTTTTTGGGGGGTTGGTTATGATGGGAAACCCAGAGAGCACGATTAAAGTTCAGCCTCAGAGACCAACAACATTTCTAATCGTATGCATGTTTTCACATTGCCGTGACCAGTGTGCTATTACTCCCAAGGTCTATCCACAGCCCAAGGGGACACTTGTTGAGGTGTGGTAAGATCCGGGAATGCGTATTGGGAGAGTTAGATGGGTCACCGTGCCCACTAACGGGTGAGTGAAGCTCTCCAGACAGCATCTGCAAACAAACCTGATTGTAACATCTATACATATTCATTCTGGCTCGAGGCAAAAGGCCATAGAGGAAAGTAGTTCACGGTTAGCACTGATGCGTACGGATAGTGTCTACAAACAGATGTCTGAGTGATGTGGACACTTTATCGGTACGCGCTAACTCAGTCGGGTTGACGGGATGTACAATTGAACGCTGCCAAACAAACAGATGCTTTATCACAAATCGATCCCTTTTTGCATTTGTTAAATATTATCAGGTGAACTGAATGATGCGGACACAAATACCATCAGGCTAGTTCAAAAGATCCTTTGTTTATTTAAACAAAGCATCGAGGAGCCCGTAGAGTTGGACGCCACCGGAGTGGTGATTTATTTCTACAAGGACAGCAAACAGCTTAAAAATCCCGAGAAGTGCAAAAATGTTAATAACCCTATTCTGAACTCTCGGCCAACACTAAACGTTAATATCAAAGAAAATGTAGTTCATTCAGCATTGGAAGGCTGAGGAGAGTTTGAGAATAGGTTGTCTGGGCTGTTATTCATTTCTGTACATATACTGTACATCATCTGTATATCTGAACAATTCCTGCTTATAGCATATGGCAATTATAGCATTATAGCAACTCTGATAATACACTGAACAGCAGCAAACTCTTACATCACACAGGATTTACGTCATTCTTTGCAGTTTGTTAATTACAGGCTCACCTGTTTGGTCTTAGACCTAGTGATGGTGTCCGACAGGGGCTTTTTCTTTTCCTTCACTGCGGTTTTGGAGAAAAGGTCCACAAACTCCTCAAAATCCACCGAGGGCTCTTCGATCTTCTCCCAAATCAGAGGGTTCACTTCTCTAACAGAACAAGGAGCAGAATAGCTGATACGCACTTCCACAACTGTAAGGACATGCACACAAAACAGTTCAGGAAAACTAACACACTCGCTTTTTCTGCATCTTGTGTAATTATGATACTGGTACTAAAAGCTCTGAGTACAAACAGCGACCGAATGCTAAAATTAAGTTTGGGAAAAGGTGAGAAATCGAGTAAGATCTGATCTGATCCGGATCCAGAGTTTCAGATTAAAACATCCGTTAAATATTGGAAGGTTACCTCCCTAACTGACATGATAAACACCACAGACTTACTGCAGACAGGATCACAATAAAGCTAAAATTATTATAAAACTGTATTGTTAAGCTAAAAGTCAGTAAGGAGCTACGAGTTTATTCTTTAGTTTCTTCGCAGTTACAAAGCCATCCAAGAACAAGCATCCAACACAAATGTTACTGAACTTGTCAGCTTGTGCGGTCAGCTCCATGAATAATTTTATCATTTATTTACTGTTTGTTAAACAGATCTCCTGTTGAAGCAGCTGGTAACATATGTACTTGCTACAAATTACAGAAAAGAGCTAGGAAGACATGAAGGTAGTTTGAGGGTTACTTTCTGGCATGGAGCTGGATGCGAGTCCAGTAGAGGGGCTTCATCGGGTGTGGCGGCTCCACCAGTCCTTTTCGAGGAGACTTCTCCTGGGCTGCACCTAGAGCGTACAGTCCAAAAGGAAGTGGAGGAGGCAGAGATCCCAAACTGCTGGGGAAAGGGAGGTTACAGGCACCTGGGGGCAGAGGGGGAGCTGGAGTTCCTGGAGGGGGTGGAGGCGCCGGCGGGGCACCTGATCCAGGTAAAGGTGGAGGCGGCGGCGGGGAACCTGAACCAGGTAAAGGTGGAGGAGGCGGCGGGGCACCGGCTCCAGGTAATGGTGGAGGAGGCGGGGGGACACCTGATCCAGGTAATGGTGGAGGAGGCGGGGGGACACCTGATCCAGGTAATGGTGGAGGATGTGGCAGCACTGCAGCTTGCCCAGGCAGAGGAGGAGGAGGAGGAGGAGGTGGAAAAACTGATCCTGGTAGTGGAGGAGGAGGTGGTGGTGGTGGATATAATAAAGTTTGGCCAGGTAAAGGTGGAGGTGGTGGTGGTGCTGGAGGTAGTGTCATAGCAGAAAGGGATTTTGGAACAGAGAGCTCTGATTGTGGAGGCAGGACAGCTAAACCAGGCAAAGGGGGTGGAGGTGGAGGTGGCGGCCATTGCTGCTGATGGCACGTACACACAAATTGTTCTGCTTTAGGAGAACTAGTCCCTGCTGGCTGAGATTCTGTAACTGCTCCCGACGCCAGCTCACTCAGTGTGGGCAGAGGATGCTCAGAGCCGCCCTGCTCTGAAGAAGGCACTTTGAAAGTAAAGCTCTCGTATGTAGGAGAAGTCTGCACTGATTTGGCCTCTAATGAGAGGAGAGCACAGGTCTCCGTCTGTAGGTCCACATGGCACACGTCCGGAAAAAGACTCTCGTCTGCACCACACTCCTGCTCCTGTGTACTGACATCATGGTCCTGCAGGGGGTGTTGCTGCCTCTCCAACTCGGCAATCTTGCTGCGCAGGTCCTCGATCGTCTGCTCCAGCTGCTGAATCACGGTCACGTGCTCCTGCTTCAGGCGCACAGTGTTCAGCATGGACTCTTCCTGAAAAGAGAGAAGAATCTGAAACTGTAGCACTATAACTATGGCTTCCTGCTGGGCTGAAGACAGCTATACAGCACATTGACACAATTGGCACCAAGCACTTGTAGAGCAAGATCCACTAGTAATTTCTCATCCTGGCTCTTGCTGGGAGAAAGAAAAGAAAAAGAAAAAAAAGATTATGAGAAACAGACACTTGAGGAAGGAATCTGTAATTCTTCAATTTCCACTTCAGATAAACATTTCAAACTGAAAAATCAGTACCACGCTAGCAATGCCCAGTCAATACTACGCTAAAAAATGTTATCTAGTGAGGAACTGGCATACGGTACTGTCAACATGTTGGCTAAATGTTTTGTTGAGGCTCATTTGGGGCCACTCTCTGAGAAAGGCAGAGGGAAAAAAAAAATAAAAACAAAAGGAGTTGCCCGGTGTGTCCTTGAAGAGCATTAAGCCCATTTCTACCCAAAGGCCCTGAAGCACTATATACCCCAAACTTCCAGCTGGGCCTCAGCCTGCTAATCATCTCCTGAACTCAGCAAAGAAACAGAATGCTACACAATATCACAGGACATCCGAGGAGGGTGCAATTTACATGCTCTTTTATTTGAGAGAGAAATGCATGCGTTAAACGTTAATATTAAGCAAAAATTATATATATATATATATATATATAATTATGAGCTAAACAGCGCTTGAGAGGGATCAGGACGGTATAATATCTATGTGGCGGCCTTCTTGTGTAATAGCTGATGGCTTCCAGCCCTTACGTTTATATTTAGTAGCTATATTTGGCAGCTTGTGCTATGGAGTGACTTCATGAAGCCAAATGAGATGCAGAGAGAAAAGCGATAAAACACAGAACTGGAGGTTTCTTAAGCAAACACACATTTCTCTTATACCGAGCTGTTACGTGGTTCTGGATTATACTTAAATCTCTCTGAATGCCTTTGACCATCACGATTAACACCCGACCTCATCTCAATTAAGACTGAAGCTTTTTTCTATGCTGACTTTTTTTCCCTCCTAACTTCAGGATACTGTGTTTGTGTTAAACAAAACGATGCTCTTCATAGATCGTTTTCTTAAATGAACCGGTGGTGGTACAATTCTAATGAGCTAATATTAGCTTTAATTGTGCTGTTTTTGCACAAATCTTATACATTATCTCAGGGCCCTGCTGCTAAGAGTCTGTGTTCATTCTAGTATTACTGCATGCAATATTGTCTGAACATACAGTATCTACACTGGTCGGCACTGTTTGTTTATTGTCGTGTGTATTTTATATATTGTCTTGTAACTTTTTGTCTGCACTGTCTTTTGTTCTGTCTTGTCCTGCAGTGTGTACACCAGGTTGCACACACTCTTTATGTGGCTAAGACTACTTACTAAGTCCTTAGCCCTGTCTTTATTTTATGTAGCACCACAATCCTGGAGAAATGTCTCATTTCACTGTGTACTGCAACAGCTATATATGGTTAAAATGACAATAAAAGCTTCTTGACTTGACTCCTTACTTTAGTTTGTATTAATCACTTAACTAGCTACATACAGTAGTCTACGGTGTGTTAGCTACTTTTCTTAGCCTAAACTTGTCTTAAACCAGTGCATGGAGTTTTTAACCGAACGAAGGTCTAAGTAAAGATTTTCGTTTATAGTCGTTATACAGTCGTAATCAACTTGATTTCTTTTGTTTGACATGCCATATTTTCCAGCAGGTAGAGAGTTCGACACCCATTTGAAATCGTTTTCAAATACAGGGATCGGTATCAGAGCTATGGGGAAATTGTGGCGGTGTGGAAAGATGCCAATAAACTCTACAGATCATTTGAAGAAGTAGCAAATTGAAACAGATGTAGTCAGCAAGTCAAGTCAATCTGATTTCATGCTCTGAATTGAATCCAAACTGCCAATTCCAGTCTACCGAAGAACTCAAACCCTGCGCTGATGCTGCCCTCTACTGGCTCAACACTAATATTTATATGTACTGCAGTGTGCTATACTGGTGAAGTGAAAGAAGGCCTTCAGATCGAAATGAGTTAAAAACTGTGCAATTTAAAACACAGAATGCCAAGATTTACTGCTATATTATGCCACTGAATAGATAACTGTTTAGAAGGTGTCGATATAGTATAATACATCAGGCAGTGTTGGCTCAAGTGGTTAAGGCTCTGGGTTGTTGATTGGAGAATTGGGGTTCAAGTTCCTGCACTGTCAAGCTACCACTGTTGGGCCCTTGAGCAAGGCCCTCAACCCTCCCTGCCCCAGGGGCGCTGTATCATAGCTGCCCCTGCACTCTGACCCCAACCTCCTCAGTTGGGATATGTGAAAAGAATTCCACTGTGCCATAACGTATATGTGGCGATAATAAAGGCTTCTATGCCCCCCGTTCCGTTCCCATAGTAAGAAACTACAGAGAGACTCCTGGTGGACATTAAGCTTCGATTAATATTTAACGTTTGTACATAACGTTGTGCTTAAATGTTTTAACGGCTTTTTTTTTTGTCTGGTCAAATAAAGTCGAGTGAGTGATGAAGTAAAACGAAAAGAGGAACTAAATTCAAATGTACAATGTGCCATTCTGTATTTAGTATAAAAGGATAAGCCGTAATAATACGGCTAAGTACGGTGACCCATACTGTACTCAGAATTTGTTCTCTGCGTTTAACCCATCCAAAGTGCACACACATGGCAGTGAACACAACACACCCGGAGCAGTGGGCAGCCATTTATGCTGCGGCGCCCGGGGAGCAGTTGGGGGGGTTCGGTGCCTTGCTCAAGGGCACCTCAGTCGTGGTATTGCCGGCCCGAGACTCAAACCTACAACCTTAGAGTTAGGAGTCAAACTCTAACCATTAGGCCACGACTTCCCTTAGGTTGGCTGTAAAATCTATACAACAATCTTATTGGCACAAACTCAGTTTTATGCACGTTATTCAATGTAAGAAAGAAAACACTTAACAGTGTTACAGGAAAACCAACCATCAGCAGGATAGTAATGTTAACACTGAAGAATAAATAAAAATGTGGTGTACCTTAATCTCCTGGATTTCCTCCTGCTTTTGTTTCTTCAGCCCCAATACAACAGCTTGGTGTTCTGTAACACACACAGCAGGTTCAGTGCGTTATGTAAACTATAAGCCGTGTGAATAGGCAGCAGAGGAAACACCGTAAAGATGCGAAGAACGCCGAGGACACACAAACGGTCAGGATCCTCTGTGTGTCAGGTGACTGTATGGAGACTATTTGCTTAAAAGAAGTTTAAAGCAAGATATAAAAAGTCAATACAATAATTTGGGTTAATGATAAAAACTAGCCAGGAATTGATTTGTGGAGCTTTTACTGGTTACACGTTAAAGTCTGATGACACACAGAGACCAAGAGCTTGACAAATGGAGTGGAGTTTTGTTAGTAGGGTTATTTAAGAAAGCCAGAGAGGACAAATGCTGTCGCATAATGTTAGGTTTGTTATTTACATGTCCATAAAGCAGCCCTCTTATGTCCTGAACACTTATAAAAGAAATAAATGAGAGACACAGAGGGGGCAGTGTCGGACCGAGTCAACGTTTCTGACTCGGTTTCGAGGCGATCTCTGATGTAAACAAATCCCAGAAAGCCAGAAGAAAAACTGGAGAATGAAGCGTCAGCATGTCACGGTTTCTACTCTTGACCGGCAAAACTCGACAGAAACAAGAACATGAAAGTGAAATGCTTGGGGTTTTTTAATATATAAATAAAACGCTACTTACCCTCATCATCCTCTATTGGTTTAAATGCAAAATAAAGGAGAAATATTCAGTTTAGACATTTCAGACCTACCCTAAAAACAATAAACACCCACAGGGCAGTACCAGGTCATGTACAGCCAGATCTCGGTGCTTCAGCTCCACCTGCTTTACACAGAACTGTGAATCTGCATATTTTACCACCACTATTTCCATTCTCGCTCGCTTTCATGCCCCCCACCCCAAACACACAGCCTGCATAAATAGCTGAGCACTAACAAAAATCCTTTAACCTAAGACTGAGAGAGACAGAAAAAGAACATGACACAGACAGACAGAGACTTAGAAAAGAGGGAGATAGACAAATAGAGACACAGAGACAGAGCAAGACATACAGGAAGACAAAGTGACAAGATTCCAAAAACAGAGACAAAAAAACAGAAGCAAAGAGACAGTCACAGAGAAAGATGTATATAGAGAGACAGACACACACAGAGAGAGGATGGATAAGTTTTGAAGTCAGACAAGAAAGCAGAGAACGTTAGAACAGACCAAAGTAACAGCATCAGAGAAAATACTGCTGTAAGATGATGAGAAAGAGGAGATTATAGTCATGGAACCTGTGAGAGTGAGAACAAATTACTAGGACACGAGCAAAGAGAGAGAAGAAAAAGAAAAAAAAAAGAGGTGAGGTGGAGAGATGAGGCAGAACAACCTTTAGAGTGGTACATAGTGTACAGTGGTGTACAGGGAATGATTGACAGACCACTCAGTTTTTTCTTCATCATGTCCAGTATACATTTCCTGTACACTGTCGAAATCCCACAATGCACTGCAATAAGTTAACTCACAAATTATGTACGTGAGCAGGTCGAGAATAGGGCCGTAGGGAATGGAGTAGAATTCTCAATAGACTGTGTGTGTGTGTATACATACATACCTGCCTCAGTGTACTTGAGACCGGGTTTTACATCAGTTTCGGGACGAGGTGGAGGCCACAGGGACTTGATGTGACCTGGTAAATGCCCCTCAAAGTGCTCCAGTGACAGAGGGGGCTGACTCACTGGAGCCCAGGTATACAGCTGATTTTGCTAGGGACAGAAATAGAAAGAGAGATCATTATATACACTATAAAGATTTTATACTGTAAAGAGCTAAAATATATATATATTATTTATATAAACATACACACACAAACATATATACACACACACACACACACACACACAAGTGTTCAGG
The DNA here is from genome assembly GCF_022655615.1 of Tachysurus fulvidraco. NCBI lineage: Eukaryota > Metazoa > Chordata > Actinopteri > Siluriformes > Bagridae > Tachysurus > Tachysurus fulvidraco. The sequence goes on from NC_062525.1 coordinate 6,527,530, forward strand.
CTCTTAGATTTTATTTACAGTTGCACAGAGGACTGAACTCTAGATGGAACAGTCTCCAGTCACCAGCATGTTCTTCCTAATTTACACAGAGAAAAAAAAAGGAAAATCTGGATGAAAGTAACATGATACATGCTGCTAGGACATCATGATGTAACCACCATGTAACCAGATGTTTGCCACACCTTCATGAATTAGTGTTGCATGACACCGCTGTCGATTTTAAGTACTTAGACCTTTCCGTTATCCCTTTATGTTCTTTATTCTGGAAATGTATAATAAAAATAAATAAAAATTACAGAACAGTGCAGCACGTACAGATTCCACGTCTCTCTCGTATTCTTAAATGACACGTCACGCTAAAGTGACGCATGGATCCAGACCAAAGGAAATCATGCTTTATTCTTCATTCAGCATCAGGTCAGCATTTCATTTCTAAAAATTCTTTATTTTAAACAATTTCTTTTTGTGCTGAAGCTCAGCTGTGCAGTCTTTAATTTCCTTATACAGCGACATGCATTTTATTACCCAATAAAAGTAACCTGAGGAGTTGGAGGCTTAAAGAAAGAATAAAAAACGAAATGAAGTTTACGCTCTGCCTTGAATAATTACATAGAACCACGTGATGACGGCTCAACCCGTAGTATCAGGGCACTGGTACCGTGAAGCCGGCGAAAGATTTTTACAAACTCATTCATTTCTTTATAAATCATACCTGCAACTAATGACTGCTTCTTATCTGTGTCACTGTGAACGTGCGTGTTTACTTTATGACAATCGCAATGATCCGAGCAGCCCGATCCAAAAAAAAAAAACAGCAAAATGTAATTACAAAAAAAAGTTTATTTCTTACTGTAAAACTAAAACATGCCTTCACGTTAAAGATAAAGAAAAATAGACTGTGGTGAAGTAAACCAAAGAATATGAAAAATGTCAATTACTCGCTTTCTAATAATAAATGTCAATACCACTGAATCATGTTTGTCTCGTTAATTCCATGTAAAGTCCATATACAGTTATGCTACGTCCCAAATAAACTACTATTTACAATTTCACCTCAAAGGGTAAAAGTAGTAGTTTGCTGGACAATAATTTTGTAATGCGTTAGATTTCCTAGCATGCTATAGCATTTATGACACAGTGCAGTTATTTAAGTCCATTTATATAATCTTAAAAAAAAAAAAAAAAAAAAAGCATACATAAAGCTGTAACATCTCAAACGACAACTTGCTTTCACTTGTCCTAAACTTTTCTGACCTCAAACCACACAAATTCCAACACAGACACCCTGAAAAAACCTTATCATCAAGTTGTTTACTCATTCATAAGGACTCCGTGTGAACAAAGACGATACAGACGCACACGATCAGAAGCCTGAAACACACACTGTGTTCTACGTCCTATCGCTAATAGCAGTAAAACAACGTTGTAAGACAGCTGCGTTTCCCTTTCCATTGCCAACCTGCAGATGTTGGAAGCGACTGCGTGTCCTGCAGATGGTGCATTTGAGTTTGAGCCAGGCCACATTGAGACGCTGCTCTTTCTCCTCCTCACATCCCGAAATAGCAACCAGCAGCGACTCGCGCACAAAATCCAACGCCTCGCAAAGCGTCTCCTGAATGAGGTCCGTTACACAGCTTTCCGTGGCACTGTCCATGTTCTCGGAAACTCTGCTACTCCACGCTAAAGGCAGGTTGTGGAGCGGCAATGCAGAGGATGTGCGTCCAGGCGCAGTTACGTCCTATCCACGGTAGATGGCAGACAAGGTGTGCTGCCATAGCAGTGCACATGCAGTCAGCCAGGCACGAACAACAACGACTGATGTGTGTTTGCTTTTTCCATTCTCTTTCATCAAGAGCAAAACAGTCAATACAGAATCACTTTTTTTGGGTTTAGTTTTTTTTTTTTTAAATAAACACACCACACCACACACACGGCTGGCTCACGGCAGAGCCATGCCAAACCACAAGAGCAGATGTCACTTGTTCCACCCTAATTTACAATTCCACATTAATAACATTTCCTGCTTTCTAACCCGTCCTGCTTTTTGCATCCACCCACATAGGGCAGCATTCGAAGCATCCTAAAATCCGAGCAGAATTGAGATTTGTGAGCCATGCTTCGTTTTTTGGAGCAATCGTCTCAATCATGGATTCGTCTGGCACTCTGCTAGACAAGAGCAGAGGCGTATAAGCCACATGCTTCAGGAAACAGAAATTGCCAGAGAGAGAGAGAGAGAGACTCCTGCAGTAAGATCGAATTACTAGGGGGGGACAAGCAAAGAGGGCTGAAAAAAAAAGGATGATGGGATAAAGAGAGGATGGAGAGATGAGGCAAGAGATGGAGAGGTGATCATCACAGCCTGCGGTCTGGCTTAAAACCCGAGTACTAAAGTACTAAACCCGAGTTTTGTACTAAAGTATGTGAATAAGAAAAGAAAGTACTGAATAAATAAACCTAGAGCAAGTGAAGTCACTGCAGCACCGACCGACACTGCAATCTCACAGCTCTCCCTCATGTACAACCTTTATCCAATTCATATTTAGCGTATTATATGATTTGGATAAACGTACATGAGAGAGAGCTGTGAGATTGCAGTGTCGGTCGGTGCTTTCTATCAGTGCTAAAAATATTTTATTAAATTAAATCGTCGGATCACATCCGAACCCCACCTTTGAACCAGGCCTCCTACACAAGACAAAAGGTATCACTGCAACTAAAAAAAAAAAAATTTCTGACACCACTAGGGAAAAACAAATCAAATTCCCTAAAGCGAATGTTCAGAAAGCTCTACTACTGCGCACTATATAAGGTGTGATGAAAGGATTAGGGACTCACGCTGAACTGTGGGGTGTCTTGGGCGGTACTGCCTTCGTACTGCTCTCCGAAACAGTCGCCGAAGGGCAGGAGGAGCCCCATGGCCAGGATTCGAGAACACAGCTTCTCTGCCTCTTCTTCACACTCAGACTTCTCCTGCTGCTGGAATAACCTCTCCAACAGAGTACGTCCTAGAAAGAGAAGCGTGTTTAGCAAAAGGAGAACACCGAGTTGAACTGCCTGAAGAACTCACCAGGAAGCTCTTGCATATTTGGTACCATTTCCCATTAAATATGAGGTCTCCGTTGTTTGAGAAACGCTTCAGAAAACTGAGTCGGGCCGACAAACAGAACAAAAACAAAACAAACATGTAGCCAATGAGCAGTAAGGGGCGTGTCTTGTCAATATGGGTGGAGAGAGTGTTCAGTACGCATGTGTGACATTAGCAGAAAGCGGTTTTAACATTGACATGGAGGATAAAAACAAAGAAAGAAAGTGAAGAAAGGCTTACGATAAGGCAAGAAGTAGGACGTGTTGATATAGGATTAGCTTTCCAGCGCTGGAAAGAACTGAAGGAGCAGGAAGTTGGACACATCCATATAGCCACAACCGCGTTTTGTGTAGTAACAGCGTTTAGCTCAGGAGTTATTGACTTGGGAAACTCAACTTTACTTAAGGCGCCGAGGCACTTTTTTCCTTCTCGATAGGTGAGACCCCACCTTTAAGACCAAACAGTGTACAGTTTTTTTTTACAGAATATAAAGTGTTTAAACATGATCAACTGAACTACGTATATAACGATACGATGCGATACAAGCGTATGAGTGCTCCGTACAGGGAGTTATGAGTCTACGAGTTCTTCTCTTTCAAGATAGTCGTGACATACAGCATGCATGATTACTGGTCGAAAATCTTGCAAAAAATTCGATTTCTTGACCGGAGATCAGACAACACTTTCTTTAACAATACTGACACTAAAACGTTGGACATAAGATGAGCTTTAAAATAGATAGAAAAGAAAAAATAGATGGATAATGACTTACAATATTGTATTTGCATTTACAAGTGGAATTTATGTATAATTAAAAAATAAAAACCTCAGTATCAAAACAAACAGTCATGTTATTAGTGTGTTGCATGTGGCTTTGAACGACAGATTAGCTAAAACCGCACATCACTACAACTCTGTTGCAGCATCGACGGGCGAAAACAACAACAAAGGGTCACTACTGGAAATGAACAGTGCGCACTGAAAAATTCCTAACCACAGGAGGGCTGGGGGATTTCTCACTGAGGGCGGCTCGTCTGAATGACTCACACTGCTGCAGTATGTCTTCCTCTCTCTGGGTGAGACTCTGACTTTCTCTCCATTCATCCTTTACAGCTGCATTTCCCTCCACAAATAACGCCTGCGTTTAAACCCACCCGAAGATGCTGCAGTTCACTTCCCCTTAAATCCTCCAGGACCCTAGTTCTCTCACACAGCTCTAAAATTAGCATCACGCTCTTCAGCGATTCTCACCCACACTCCTCAGCGATTCTCGTGTCCTTACAAATATACGCTGAAGTCTATTTTCTGAGCAACATAAAACCATCAGAACTGATTTACAATCACAGTTCTGTCTGTATTGTTTTTCTTACACTGAAGCCTGCTTCTTTTACTCATCTGTGTACGTTTCCAAAACCGTTTACCAAAATGACGTTTCACTCTGCGACAGAAAATAAAAATAAACTGCATTTTTCTTGCGCAGATTTATTTTCTTAGCTTCCTTGCCAATTCCCACCCACCAGTCAGTCAGATCTCCTCTTTCTTTCAAACCTTCCTTCCTTTCCTTGCTGCTCATGCTGTGTCGGGGTGCAGCATAACGCACTGACGAAAGCGACGTCTGCACGCAGGAGCCCCGTGATTGACAGGTGGAGCTGTGACTGATGAGCAGGACATAGATGTCATCCTGACATCACATCCACTTAGAGAGCACAGAATTTAGGTCTTGAGCTTGTGTTTTGAACCCGAGCTCTCTGAAGGCTTTTCGGTTGTGCCGACCATGTCATAACGTTAGCTACGTACAAATCAGTGGTCCTTTTACTAACTTTATTTTAACTGGAAGACTTTGAGGTGTTTTTTCTTTCCCCCAACTGACTAACACTAGTCATTTCTGTGTCAGGCTCATAAGAAGTGTTTATTAGTGCTTGGATTTGATGGGGTCTTTTACTGCAGGGTAACGGTGCTAATTGAATTAGCAACAGATCGTTGCTTTGTCAATATCAGGATAACTGGAGGCAAAATAGCAGAGGGGATGCAAACGCAATCTCAGCATGTTTACACACAAAAATTACAAATCCAAGTACGTATTATACAGAATGCTGGACTTTTTTTTTTGTAGATACAGCTAAAACTTAATACACAATTACCTGCGTGCTCAGACAATCAGAATAAGAAGTGCGCTTCGAGCAGCAGGATGACGCAACCCTTCATTTATACACTAGAGCACAAAGTGCATAGCACAACATTTGGGCACAACAGCAGAGGACGTGGAGAGAAAGGGAAAGATAAACTGAATCTGTAAGTGGAGATGAAAAACAATGTTGTCGTGTTCGGGAATAAACAACACTGTCGATTTCTGTAAAAGGGTCCGTCGATCTAATCCGACCCGTAACGTTAATCGGAATTAATCATTTTAAATGGACTTGTCTTATTATTCAGGATGTGGGAGATGATGCAATTTGTCAGGCTGAGGAGGGTAAAAAAAACATACTGTCAGGCATAACGCAGTAAAATAACACACAAAGAGAGAGAGAGAGAGAGAGAGAGAGAGAGAGAGAGAGAGAAGACAGAAAAAAGAGAGAAAAAAAGAAAGAAAGAGAGAAAGAAGAGAGAGAGAGCACACGAGCACATGAGGAAAAGAGAGGGAGACAGATAAGGGCTTTCTATCACGTGTTATGACAGCAACTCATCTTACTGTACACACACACCATTACAGTGATAATCAGATATATACCAGTAGCAGAACAGCTCATGCATGAGCAGACAGACAGACATCGCTCCCTCCTCTGCTGAACACAAAAGATAAAATGATCCTCAGGAGGTTCAGTGATCGGTGGGCAGTTCTGAGCAACAGATCACCGATGACGTGGCCGCTTGCATCACTCCCTCAGGCTGACCAGCACAAACACAAACACTGATTTTGTATAAACGTGCAACAAACTGATCTCGCGGTCATCTGAACACATCACAGAATTATTTCACTAGTGTGTTGAACACAAGAGTGCATATGGTGTCACCATTTTCACAGTATTCTTTAGCACTATTCGGATGGGATTAGTTCTACGTGAGGACGTGTAGTAATGCAATTTTACCTCAGGACATCTGTAACATTAATTGGCGAATTCACACGGGATAAGACATCTCAGTAAAACTAGCAGAAGTGGGAGGGGTAACTCGCTTTACGCACCACAGTAACAACCTTGTCGTCATGTGCGTATGATGTTGCTTCCTGTTATCACGTGCGCAAACAGACAACATGGTGCCCCCATGCTTGAAAAATGCGCCAAAAACAGGAAATGACGGAATTTTACTGTACATATTTACAGCGGGTCTTTTCGGACAGGATTAGTATTACCTGAGGCAATTTTTCCGGACCTTTTTACAGAAGGTAAAAGTCACCGTAATCTTTACTGACATTGTCCGTAATGATTACCGAGATGGCACATTCGGACGGGACTAAAATCACCGAGAAGCTCTGGTAATAATTACTTTACCCTCACGTCCCCAAATAAAACTAGTCCCGTCCGAATAGCGCTTTTAAAACACAAACATGAAAATCAAAAGGGATTGTAATGAAGAGCTTTTTCCCCCCATCAGGAGTTTGAAATCCCTAAAATCTTAGGTTTATTTTTGTATACATATATATAAAAAGTTAGACGGTGGGCGGTGCAGGTTTTTGCTTGTTCCTAGATCAGACGTTCAACGTTTTTCCCCATGCGATCCACATCATTTTTTTTTTCCTTTTCTTGACAGTAATTATCCCTAACAATCCTAGTTAACTTCTCAAAGTTAACTACAATCTTATGTAATGACTGATAATTCAGACATATCCTGATAGTTTCTATTTCTCAGTAACGAACTATTAAGACTATTCACTGTAATAAGACATACTGACTGGGCGGAGTGGAGAACTCGTAGCGTCTCTAACGGCATTCACTAAATTCCAGGGGATTCGTTACCAAGACGTAAAGTGTGCGTGATTCCGGAGGTGTTCTGAAATCCCTGGAAATAAGTGCACTCTCATCTCTAACAGTTAATCATTCGGGATTCATGTCTGACATTTTTAGAAAGAGAGAGAAAAAAAATATCCTTTAGTGTATTTTGCATTCTTTTGTTAAAATACAAAGCTCCCATGTAGGTTGGCAAGCCTAAAGTATATATAATTACACCCCCCCCCAATCTCAAACATCTCCGTTTAACTTTTGAGGTCACAGGGTTCAGAAATGGGTCTGCTGTCTGTTAGATAGGTGGCATGAATTATTAATAGACATGCTTCAGGATAGAGAGCCATCACAGAACGAACAGTATTGATTTTAGACAGTAAAAGAGCAGTTAGCTGTGTGTGTGGGGGGGGGGTGAAAAACTGCATGCTTGGCTTCATGCTTGCACAAATTTAGATCAAGCTTTCCAAATATTGGACAGTAGAAGAAAACAAGGGTAAAAATAATATTTTCTAAATTATTCTTTAAAGGTAAATAGTATTTAATAGAAAACACTTATTTCTCCTCACCTGTGAACACATCCTGAAAGCTGCCTGTGGACACTTGTCCAGCTGAAGCCCTTCGCCCGCCCTCAAGTGTAGTCTGTCCTGTCCGAAGCGTCCCTTCTGAGCCGCCATACTCGAGGAAGTCCTCCGAGCCAGTTTTGGGTGGAAGGGGACGGAGCTCTTCGGTCCAGTCTGCGGAGCGACTGATGGGACCAGTGATGCTGTAAGATCGTTGCCGTTTGGGGCGCCGTCGTCCTGCCCGGGCAACAGCGATGGTGTTGGTGGTAGGCGGAGCCTCATGGGTGCGGCGTGGGCAGAGTGGGCTGTGGGAGGGTGAGGGTACGGGAGAAGAAACAGGTGAGCTAAGTTGGCGCGTGGTGGTTTTGATGTATGATGGGTGGATGGGAGGGTAGGGTTTCACTGCTGGACTGCTGATTGTTGGGATGTTGGGCTTCACATGCCGTGTGGCTACAGGACTCTCCTGCTGGAGCCATTGTGGGAGTGATATACTACTCTTCCTCCTCCTTGCAATGGGCACTTCATCTTCCTTTGTGTCTTCTACTGTAGTCTCAGCGGGCAAAACCTCAGTGCCGACACATTCTAGGTCCAGAGATGATAATGAAGTGCCAACCTCTGGTCGTTTAGTGTCTGAACTCGAGTCTTCCTCTTCGAGATCTTGAAGATCGCCTTCTTCCACTTCCTCAGTGGCCTCTACTGCACTTTCAAATGAAGCTGTGAAGTCTGGAATACTGGCCTCACTTGTTGTCTTGGTGACTAAACTCAACACCCTTCCGACTGTCTCCTCAGCAACAGAGGGGGCTGTGTCACACGCTGCCCCCGGCTCCTTTGTCCCGGTTGCTACGGTGATCGCAGCACAAAGGGACAAGTCGGAAGCACCGATCTTGCCGTTAACAATCTCCTCCTCCCACTTCTCCTTCTCCCTCTCTCCATTCCTCTCTGCTTCTTTCTCCACATCTCTTTTTTCATCTGTGTTGCTCTTAAGTTCAGAGTGCGTGTTCAGGCCATTCGACTGACAGCGTGGCGTCTCCAGCATGGTAATTGGCTCCGATTTGGCGTAGTAGCGTTGTTTATTTTCAGACTCAGTGATGCCATTTTGTTTCCAGTCTTTTCCCTGCTGCTGGAGTCTGATGGCAAGCTGAATGTCAGCTAGCAGGTCCTCGTGTTCAGCTGCGGAGTGGAAGCTGTAGATATCCGTGTCCGAGCCGGAGCTGGCCTTCTTCTCTGGAGCGTCCGGCGTCTCCTGCCTGCTGTTATTGTCGGAAAGAACGGGTCTCTGGTCCTCTGTGTCAGATTGGCCGAGCTCATCAGCCGACAGCTCGGGTGTTTTGGTGTCCAGCTCGTCGTGCTGCGAATCCAGAGCATCTTCCCGCGAGCCACTAAGCAGGCCCTTAACCTTGGCTAGATTTTTTCTCTTTCGGATGCTGAAGACGGATTTGGACTCTGACTTGCCTTTCTTCTTCCCTCCGTCTCCACCCTTGCCATGCTTGCCGTGGGATTTCTTGGTGTGAAATCCTTTCTTTGTGGCGTCAGCATGGCTGCACTCGTCCGCTGCGCTCTCTCCATCTCCCGCGGGGGCCGAGCGCTTCGGCTTTGCATCCTGGTTGCCCATAGCGCTGTGAGAGCTCAGGCCATGCCTGCTACAGAGTGCGTGTATGCGCTTTCGTGTGCGCGAGCGGCCCTGACTGATCTGTGAAGCGCTTTCGCTTTCTGATGACGAGGAAAGAAGCAGGCAGGAGGAGGATGAGGCAAAAGAGAAGAACAGCAGGTCGCTATCACTCTCACTCCCACCCCCCTCCGTCTGTTCATCTCTTGCTCGGTGTAGAGAGCCAGGGAGGGAGGGGGAGCGTGCCCTGAGGACATTCTCAATGCACCGCTCCTCCTCTTCATGACTGTGGTTAAGGGGCTGATGGGAAATGTAGTAGTGGCGGTATTTACCAAGGCTCAATGCCCCTAGAAGTCTCTCTCTGAGAGGAAGACGAGGATAGGTTTCCTCATGCCCAGGCAATGAGGAATCCACCAGCCACAGAGGCTGCATCGCCAACACACACACAAGCTGCAACACAGATATAACAAAAGAAATTAATGAATAAGAAAAAATAAACCTAACAATAACAAGGCTAGCACTTCTGAAATAAGCACTTCAAAGTTTAACATATATTTCACATTCACATTTCTTTTAAACAAGCATTTGTCATGAATATTGTACTTGGAATTTCTCTACATATTACACCCAACCCATGTGCTTTCAGTTATCTCGATGGGGAAAAGGCAAATCTCTAGACAAATATGCTTTACGATGGTTTGCAGTCGTAAAACTACGCAATGAAACCAATACCTACAGGAGTAGATGTGCTGAACGTGTGTACTGTAGCTCCCTGCGAAAACCATCAACAGTTAAACTGGAACATATTCTACCACACAAAGCTCAGAAGACTTTCCTGAACTAAAACACGCCCTCATTTCAGCTCCACTGAAACACGACCCGTACCTTAGTTTACCTAATACTCATTTAATCTACTTAGCGGAAAACAAACAAATTTTGAAGAAATCAAAATTAAAATGAAAAGTGAGTGCATGTTTCTTTTAATCATCCTGTCAGCAATTATTTAACACACACTGGGCCACTTTTTTTTCTATACTAATCGAATATTATCCATAAATACTTCATACAGACATTTAACGCAAGAAAGTGTGCGTTTGTAAAAATCCTGTAAAATATGGGAGGAGAAAACCTTCGTATGCTCAAGTGTTTATAAACTGCACATAGGAACCTGAACCTCAAAACTGATCTAATATGATTCACAGATTCCTAAACACTTATATATATATATATATATTAGTATGCTGTTAAAATGTCCTTATTTCATTTAGAGCGTTTAGCAGACTCAGATTCTTCTTATCCAGAGTGACATCGTTAAGCTTTTATCTAAAGCATGTCCTCACGTTAGATTATCGTGTCGGCATCAAAACCAGATATTTTACATGACCGTCATTAAGTAATGAATTTAAGCAAATAAAGCAAGTGAGAATCTGATGGGAGAGAGAGCAATAACACTCATTATAATTTATTAGAAATGTTTTGTAGTGTAGAATTGAGTCAAAAGTACTGATTTATTTTTCCCCCAAGTTTTCATTCATGCATCCAGAACTTTGGTGTTTTGTGTAGGGCACTAAATTAAAATTTCAGGAAAGCACATTGTACTTTACAAACGATCAACAAATGCGTGCAAATACACACACACACACACACACACACACTTACATATACAGTACCCATTTTATATATAGATACACACACATATACATTTTATATATAGATACACAAAAATTTAATTAAATAAAGTAATTCAAAAACTGAGAATTTGCTATTGAATTTTAAGCTTGGTTTTGGTTGACTTTTATACATAACTTTTTATCGACAGATAAATGAGGCTTAATGTCTGTTAACTTGATGAACACATGAATAATAATGCAATGTATAAATTGCATATAGATAATGAGGGTTTTTTTTATCTTGCTGCTGGAACATGATCATTGCAGGTTAAAGAATAGCTTAAATAAAAGGTCGAAAATAATTTTTATTTATTTAGTTTAACATTTTGCAAATTTGGTAAAAACGTTAAACTGTTTTGGTTAATGGAAGTTTTATTTACCTATTTTCAATTATTCGAGTATTATTTGTGACTCTTTGCCTTTTGTATGATGTCTTGTGGTTCCCAAAGCCTATTATAAATATCAGGGACCAAATTAAAAAAAAAAACAGTAGTCAAAAAAGGTTAGTTTATCAAACTCGAGCTTACCTGAGATGTTGATGCAGACTCTGCGCATGCGCAGACGGTAAACGGGGGCCTACCTTTTTGCACGATATTAAAGATCCATTAAAGAGACTTTTTAAGCGAATATATAACAAATTGCGTGTAAATGACAACAATGTGTGTTATTAAGCTAAGCAAAATGCGACGGGTTACATTTTTAGGTCGAGTTAAAGGACCAAACAAATGGATTTGTATGTGTTAAAATGATCCAAATGCTAAAAATAGATTTAAAACTCCGAGCACACCAATTAGTAGGACATTTAATCAATTAATTCATGTATAAACCACATACAATTAAAATATAAATGAGAGAAACTATAAATACTTTATTTGTGAGAAATAAACAGCACTTCTCACAATGCTAAAACTTATCAATCCGCCATAATGAGCTCCTCTACTTGTTACTGCTCCTCCCTGATTGGTTAAACAGTTCCCGCTCAAACGATCGGATGATGTCACCAGGCAACGCCCACGTTTAACCGAACCGGCTCGTATAGAGCAGCAATGTGACTCTTTTGAATGTAAAGTGCACTTAGTAGGGCGCACAAAGCCGTTATTTCAGGCTCTACGTAGTGAACCTGTGTAGGACAAAGGGACCTATTTGGAACTCCGCCCATTTCAATTAGCAGCCCAATCAGGAATGTCCTGAATATTGAGCTGAATAATAATTAATGAAGGAATAATAATAATAATAATAATAATAATAATAATAATTATTATTATTATTATTATTATTATTATTATTATTATTATTATTATTATTATTATTATATATTATTATTATTATTATTATTATTATTATATATTATTATTATAACAATAATAACAATTACAATAACAATAATAATTGCTTTAATACTACTACTACTACTAATACTAATAATTATTATTTACATAGATTCCTACTAATATATATAATACAATTAGTAATAATAAGTAATATACATTAATATACATATATACGTATATATACACACATATATAATATTAATAATAACAGCATTAATATAGTAATAATAATAAGTATTATTATTATTATTACATGTTTTATAAATAACAACAATAGTACTACTACTACTAACAATAATAATTAGTACTATTTTTATTATTGTTATTATATTTACTGTTATTTTATTTGAATCAACTACTGTATTGTAATGTTTCATCTCTGTTTAAAAATATGTAGAAAAAACATATTTAGGTGTTCAGTATAATTTTTATAAAAGATTTCAGACTTTACTAGGGTCTGTGTAATATCTTAAATTATATAATTTTGATGCTTGCTGTTTTTTATTAACTATTTACTTTTTAATAAAATACTTTGGTACTTTATATATATATATATATATATATATATATATATATATATATATATATATATATATATATATATATATATATAAACACCCTGTCTATATATAACACCATATATATCATGTCTATAGCACCCAAACTGTATATCTTGTCCATAGCATATTCATCTATGCATTATTCTGTTTATACTGTAAATACTTTACATCTTGCACTTGCTGTTTATTGCACTTATGGTTAGATGCCAATTTGCATTTCTTTGCCTTGTACTTGTGTAATGAAAATAAAGTCTAATCCAATCCAAATCCATTTTAAATGTAAGGAATTGCTAAATTGGTATTGCCCTGACCCCTAGTGGTGTTATCCTGTCATTGCCCCCCACACACAGAGAGAGAGAGAGAGAGAGAGAGAGAGAGAGAGAGAGAGAGAGAGAGAGAGAGAGAGAGAGAGAGCTGTTCTTTTTTAATATTTAATGAGAAAATGAACCATAACAACGATACAATAAGAAACATTCATACAAATCAACTGCCATTGTGTGTCTAAATCTCTGCAGATAAGCACAAATGCTGTGTTACAACATTAAAACACACTTCACAGTTTGAGTTCACGTCCCCACGGATGTAAGAGGTGCGTACATAACACCGCTCTTAAATATGAAAGGAAAGCTTCTCAAGTAAGACAAAAAAGTGAAAATAGCCATTTAAGAATAGTCTGGTTACAAAAGCTGTCATGCACGTAATAAATGATCTTTAAACAAAAATAACAGAAATAAAAAAAGGCTTCGGGGGGAAAAGCAGAAAGTCAGCAACGAAGGATTGAATGTATGATGAAATAAAATCATTTGATACATAATGGATATGTGAGGGGATGTTTAAAGTGTTCAACAGAGAAAATTTAAACTGATAACTAATAAATAACTTTTATGAGCATTATGAGTTTAAAGGTTCCTCTTTTCTAGTCATGTATGAATTTACACTATATTCTGTCAAATTTGATTATTTGAACCGTACCGTGGCACGAAAATGTAATTTATCGTTTGTATCTTGAGATCAGAGCGAATAGAGATTTATCGATCCATTCTCATTTGTAAATTTAGCTAAACATCCTTATTAACTCTGTTTATCAGTTTTTAGATATCTACATTTCAAGTGCAAAAGTTTGCACACTCCCCATGGTTCAGCAGGTTAGACCTCAGGCTTTAACACACTGAATCTGCTGCTTCGGTTTAACAGACTGTGATGGAAAATGTAGATATTGTTCATAATCAGAAGTCCTATTGTTATTCACAAATAATAATGACATAGAAATGAACAGGGTTATGGGTAGATCATATTGGTAGTCTATTTATGCAAAAATAATACATTATTCAGTAAAAATCACTTTTAGAATAAATACTTATATTGGATTTGTTGCCCCAAATTCATTTCAGTCGCTGGCTTTTAAATCGATGCATCAATCCAAACTATTCTTCTACTTTACAATTCAGAATATAATTCTCCAAAAATTTAAAATGATTCAGTCATAATTAGAGATTAGTCCTCTAAAAAAATATATGTGGAGAAATTTTCCAGAAAAATAATCACTAATTTACTTTTCATATAAATCCATAACATTTATAATATTTATAAGATATAATCATTTCTAAAGCTTTATACACATATATAGAATCATATTTATATGAAGGAACTGAAGATAATCTTCGTGATAAACTTAATTATTTCCAGGAAAATAAATAAATAAATAAATAAATAAATATAGAAAAACCTGCTCAATATGTTGCTTCAGCCTTTAATAGTTTATAGTTATTTTTTAATTAAATACATAACGTAATGTACCTTTTTTTCTTTTTTGGCTTAAATTGTAGATTATTACGTTCAAATACCAAATTTGAAAATTTCCGCACGAAATTTTGATCTCTTTTTGTGTTCACTTTTTTTATCTAAAATAAAATCAACTGAAATAAGTACATCTTGCTAACATTATAAATTATAGCATTATTTCAACCTAAAAACAATTAAATCATTAACTTCATTATTAATAATACATAAAGCAATCAATCATCTGACTTAATCATGCCAGGCCACGTGCTCATGACATGCAGATATCAGGGAATATTTACACCCTCGCTTGTGACGACAGAGTGAGTGACGTCTGTAGAAGAGAACACGTTAGAAACAAACTTGTTGCTGTGAATAAAATCTCTTTGTATTTTTTATGTAGTCCAAAGGGGATGCAAACTTTTGCACTCGACTATGTAATAAGATTTCGAATCTCAAATCGTCTGAATTAAGATGGAATACAATTTTGAACAAATACACTAAACATTCTAAGACAGAGATTCGTTTTGACTATAATATATTCAGAACCTTATCCTTTGCCCCAAAATAAATCTAAACAAGCAACAGAATTTAATTGCACACAAACATAGTACAGTCATTAAATAAGAGCATGATAAAAGCATGATACTGATAAAAAAAATAAAGTATCAGAACAAATCATATTGAATTTAAAAATTCTAGTTTCTAATTTGCTTACAGAAACATTGAGTTTTTCTCCACATTAAAACAGTTTCAATACAATAAAAATAGCTTTTTCTTCAGTAATTGTGTCTTGTAATGTACAGAAATGTACATAAATATCATCCAAAAATATCATACAACAGGACGTGTCATTACAGATACATTTGTACATTTGTTTTTAAAGAGGTGAAGGCTTTACTTCAGAACTTTTACCCAATGCCCTAAACTGTCAAATAAAAGATTATGTAAAATATAATAAACAATTTCATTAATAATGACAGTTTATAGAAATTTTTGTATACAGACTTGTACACTTACTGTGCCTATTACTTTATTATTTAGAAAGTGTATTTTAAATAAAATAAAGAATAATTCAAAAAAACACACAAAAAGAGAAATACAATATGACTTTAGATTAACCCTTGTATACTTATCCTCAAAAGTGTTGTTTTGTACCTCCGCTTACAACCATTAGATGGCAGCATTGTTCATTATATTCGTTTATTGGTTTCCTTCTATTCAATAAATGGCACCAAAATCCTAAATAAGAGCTTTTTTTTTAAACTCTATTTAAAAATCTGCTAAGTAGAATTTCCTGTGTTCAGTCAACTTCTAACCACTAACCACTTTCACCTCAATGTTTGAGAGTCATCCTGTACCAGTGGAGCAAACTGTGGGAGAAACGCAGGAATACATCCTGGATGAGACTTTAAAAGAGGACAATGACTGATCTAAAAATAAGAGATGACAGCATGGCTCATGAATGAATATCTACAGTGATTGGCTGATGCAGTAAGAATCTGTGTAAAAAATGCTCTGAAACGAATGAAATAAAAATTTTATAATAATAACAATAACGATAGTAACTTAGTGGTTAACACGTTTGACTCGCACCTCCCTCGGTGGTTGGGGTTCGAAGTCCGGCCTCTGCTCTGTGTGCATGGAGTTTGCATGTTCTACCTGTGCTTCAGGGGTTTAATCTGATTTCCTCCCTCGTTCCAAAACCCATGCATTGTAGGCTGATTAGCATTTTTAAATTGTTTGCAGTGTGTGTGTGTGTGTGTGTGTGTGTGTGTGTGTGTGTGTGTGTGTGTGTGTGTGTGTGTGTGTGTGTGTGTGTGTGTGTGTGTGTGTGTGTGTGTGATTGTGCCATGCAATGGGCTGGCCTTCTTGTACCCCTTGGATAGGATCCAGTCTACCCAAAATAATTGGTACAGAAATTGATAGATGGATGGATAGATGGATGATAATAATAATAGATAAAGGCACATACATGGTCAAATAAATTGTCTAGCACATTGTATAGACAATTAATTCGATCACCAAGGTACTCCAAATGTATTACAATCCAAAATGTACTCCAAATGTATTACAATCCATCCATCCAGTATTAGTGCATGCAGGCTCTGGAGTCTGTAAACATCCAAACCACATATAAGAATTTTGATTTTCTAAACAGTTTTTAGTAATATATCTGCAATATAACATGCGCAATTGGTTTCCGTTTAATGTTTATTAAGACCTTTACATCGGCCAATCACCGAACATCACTGTTGATATTCAGTTATGAAAAACAATATCATCAGTAGCAACAACCGAGCAGAAAATAGCAGTCTAGAGAGATCGTCTTCGCCGTATAACTTCAATTTTCAGTTCACGAAGTATAGAAACGTTGATCTCTGGCAGGTCAGTATGTGTTTGGTTGTCAAAACTTCACTCACTGAAATACTCCCACAATTCACATGATACATTTTTAAAACCTTTTTGTCATGTAATATATGAAACACATGAACAATGTGAAAGTTATTCACCATCAGTGATGTTAGAGTGGTCCGTGATTCAGTCATATGTGACCTCTGTACTACTCCTATGTCCTGTTTTCAGAGTTAAATTAAGTTGTGAATTCTCTGACAGAAAACACAAGAAGGTTAAAAATTTATCAGGATTCATCATGTATCATTTTTGTCTTAAATCACCCATTTCGGAGCTACTTTCTGTCTTAAGATTCTTTGGGAATACAGCCCCTGAACACTGTATATCTTTCTTAAAAAAAACAAAAACAAAAAAAAAAAACAAAAAAAAAAAAACAAATAAAACTTTCTAATATAATATAATTTATAATATAAAATTTAAAAGTAGCTTCATTGTTCTATCAAGAAAACACTTACTGTAATTTTGTCTTTATTGCAAAACATGCTCCCCAAAACATACCATAAGAGTCCTTATCTGATTATCTAATAAATGTTTGAAAAATAGAAAAATGATTTGTACAGAAGAACAGCAGGCTGCATAATGAGGACATCAACGACAGAAGCACTTATTTGTCTAAAATCTGATAAATACCACCTCATACAATTCATATATAAGCAGCTTCATACAACAATTTCTGTGTGAGAAACACTGTATCTTCGATAGAACACAACAGAGAATAATACACTCTAACTACCATGGACACGCTTAGAAATAAAGGTTAAACCTTAAACCTTACTTGGTTTGACCAACTGAGGAACCATTCAAGGTTCCTCACAAAACACCAGCCTCCTCCATATAACTCAAAACAAGGGTTCTTAAAGTTACTTCTTTCTACAGCTAAGAACCCTTTTTAGTATACAAAGTATACACAGAACCTTTTTTTCTAAGAGTATGCATCAGTGATGATACAGACAATGGTCAAATCTATCGGAAACAAAACTTTAGCATACGATGAGAAAGGATTTCCCTCTTATAAGAAGAAAATAACCTGACACAAAGGGAAGTTCAACACAAGACCTTCAACACATAGTTAGAATAGAGGCACTAATCAATCACATTCGTTCTAAGAAAAGGAAAAAGGTTTGATCTAATATCCCCAAACAGTTTATCTGGTTTGTCTCTCTAAGGTGCACCCTTAAGCACCAACCCTATTCAGCCCCTGGTCCTGCAGAACTGCTTGATAATTCTAGCACTATAACTACTTGAACTGTAAGGGACACTTGAAGAAACCTATTTTCGAACAGCATACTTCTACGATTACAAACTCAACAGCCCTTTTAACAAACACCAATGGCATTGCACACAATGGGATGAGGGAGGTTGAAATCTACTGTAGAACCCTTAAAGATTCACTGACTTGTCCCTCTGGGGGAAAGAACCCTTAAAGGTTGAATGTTGAACCACACAATGGGGTTGGGGTTGGGGTGCTTTCAAATGTTGGGTTTCATGTACAACCTCTTTAAGAAGTACAGAACCCTACTGTACCTATCCAAAGTAAAATTGAGAACCTATTTTTTTAATTGTGTACCCTTGCAGGTGGTCTGTAAGCTTTAGTGTTGCAAATCTAAACACTGGCAACAATGAAAAACCAATCCAGGAGTCTATAACAGTCTACGCTCTGAAATCTTTATCTCTACGATAGTTACTTCTTACTGTAGGCCACTACTGCTGGCTTCTGCTGAAGGTGAGGCTTATTCTGTTTCTGTCTGTCCCACTGGCACAGCAAGATCATTTTGAAAGTGATGCGGAAGTTTTTGTTACACAGTGCATAGCACATAGGGTTCACTGTACTATTCACATAGCACAGCCAGTATCCCAGGGCCCATAGTCCCACAGGGATACAGTCATCACAAAATGTATTTACTAGGACCATGATGTTATATGGAGTCCAGGTGATGATGAAGGCAAGGAGGATGGCACTTAATGTCTGTGCTGCTTTTTTCTCTTTGACGAGTGAAACCTTTTTGCGTTTGTTTGTCTGCGTCTTGGCTTTTGAGACCAAATCTTTTGCCAAAGTCTCATCTTTAACAGAGAGAGGTACTGAAGGGGATTTGGAGCCAGAAGAGCTCCTACAAGGCTTAGAGTTATCCATAGTGGGCAAGGACTGGGTGGGGGTTTTGGAAAATCCTTTTCTAGAAGGTTTTTCTGCAGCAACGTTTTCAATCTTTAACTCTCCTTGCTTTGATATCCCAGAGTTGTCATCTGTTGTCACTTCAGGCATGTCCACCACGATGGAGTAAACAGCCCTTGCATTGGCACGCTCTTCATCCTGGTCCTCTTCATCTGATTGGTCAATTGATGCTCCACCATCATTATTATTCCAACTATCACTGCTGCTGTGTTCTTGGTCACCAGTGCTGCAAATTTTTTTTTGACCACTATTACCCAGCAGCCAGAAGTGGCAACTATTTCGTGTCTTTTTCTCAGAGTCCTTTTGAACGGGCTGGTTGAGGGGGTAGTTGACACAACTGTAAGAGCTGTCTCTTGAGGGCATCATTGCAGTAGATTCCTCCTCGCTGCCTTGCTTGACCTGGTTCCCTGAGGCCTTAAGCCCTGCCAGGTCCTTGGATCGGTTTTCGGTCTCTTTATAAATCCGCCAGTATAGGACGGTCATGATGGTCACAGGCAGGTAGAAGGCTGCGATTGCAGTGCAGAATGTGATAATAGGCTCAGAGAGAAACTGGATATAGCACTCTCCTGGAAGTACTGTTCGTTTCCCCACAAAGTACTGCCAGAACAAGATAGCAGGGGCCCAGAGCACAAAGGAAATAAACCATGCAAGGCCGATCATGGTCATTGCTCTTTTAGTGGTCCGTTTGGCCCTGTAGGTAAGTGGCCTTGTGACCGAGAAATATCTGTCAAAGCTGATTACCAGCAAGTTCATAACAGAGGCATTGCTTGCCACATAATCAATAGCCAGCCATAGGTCACATGCCCAGTTTCCAAGTGCCCACCTGCCCATGATAATATATGTAGTGTAAAGATTCATTGACAATATGCCAATAATGAGGTCAGCAAACGCCAGGCTGAGCAGATAATAGTTATTCACTGTCTTCAGCTGTTTGTTAACTTTAAATGACACAACCACCAAGACATTTCCAGTGATTGTGACAAGGGACAATGACCCTGTTAGTAGTACGATAATAATGACTTGCCAGACAGAGTGCCCACCTAGGGGATCATACACCACAGTGGGTGTCATAGTGGCATTTGGGGAGCTGGTCAAGTTGGTGCCCCGTGTGAGGAGGGAGACATTGGTTTGATGACCGTCACCCTCTGGCCAGAATTCTTGAGGAATAACAGCGATGTAGGGAAAATCTCTCATTCCAGGTGAGCTGTTGGTGAGGAAGAATCCAGGCTTGGAGCTCAGTGTCAGATTCATGGTGATGCCTGGGCATATTCTGAGGACAAAGCTGACAGAGAGAAACAGTAAGTGTTTAGATACATGAACTGCCATGCAGAAAGACAATTAAGGAACAAAGTAAAAGAACAGTAAGTTTCCTGGAATAAATTGGACTACGGTTAGTAGATAAGGTTCATGTAACACACTCATTTGAAATAGGATTTAAACACATAATATAGAATCATTAAATTCAACCTAATCTTCCAAAATTACCTTCTTCCTATTTTATTTGTTTTTCTTCTTCCTGAATTGACTTTTGTCACACATTGAATGAAATGACACGCTCAATGTAAGCCTCGGCTAAGGGTCAGAGGACTTACAACTCAAAATGGGAAATTAATTGGTAGATTAAAGAACAAACTGAAGCAAAAAAGGTTAAAGCATTACGTGTCAGAAATAAATGTAAGCAGAAAGAATTTACATTTACGGCATTTAGCAGACACCCTTATCCAGAGTGACACACAACTGAGCATCTGAGGGTTAAGGGCCTTGCTCAGGGGCCCAGCAGTGGCAGCTTGGTGGACCTGGGGTTTGAACCCATGACCTTCCGATTAGTAGTCCAACACCTTATCAACCAAAAATGTTTTTATTTATCATTCTTAGCCTTTGTTCCTATGGTAATTCAGTCAAATGTGTCACACTGGCAACCTAAATGGCTGATAATGTCATTAATCTTTTCCTCATACAATCAGTGCACTTTTCTCAGAGGTTACAGTCATAGAAAGATCATTAGGTTACTGGTCTTTGGCAAAATGTTTCAAGGTATTTCCAAAAGTATTTTTTTCCCTTATATTCGCATTAATATAAAAATATAACATACCTTCAGTGATAATATATAGTGTTAATTTATCTGGAAAATGAAACGAGCTCACTCATGAAATCTGATCTCACAAAAGAATGACAATGTAATTTAACTGAATTTTATTTGATTTCCTGCCAATAAAGTCATAAGAAAAGGAATAAAAAAATGTAAACACACCCACACTCTGTGATTTGTCCACAAAAATACCCCCCCACACACACCCTTTAATGTCATCATCTTTAATTAAGGTCCATTTGTTGGTTCAGTGTCAGTATTTAGATTGCCATGCTTTTGTCTTGCAAGAAGTCTCTCAGTAATTTTGTCTCTCAACAGTTACAGTATATTTTTAATAAAGTTTATTATAAATATCATTCTGCCCTCTAGTCACTGTAGGCAAAACTCATTCAGCTTCCACTTAGGAGTGAAGGAGATGATGAGAGTATATTTGCTGCACACCGGAAATGTGTTCGCTCATGAGTTCTAGCATACATAAATAGCCACCTACAGGGAGAAAGAAAGGTCGAGTCAGGAGGCCGGAAATGAGGGAACATGAAGTTCCATGTCAGGTAACTCAGCAGGGGACTTGACAAAAGCGCAGCAGCAGGACTGCCAAGAGAAAACAAAAGAGAAAGAGGGGTATTAAAATGAAAAGGGGAGATAGGTGAAGAAAGAGGTACAGTAAAACAAATCCTTGAAAACATTGCAAAAGTGGAAATATCTTGAACAAAGACAAATGTATAGAATTTCTTATAATCAGATACGATTTTTAGATACTTTTACTGATTTCAAGCTTTAATCTTTCTTATTCTTCTGGCAGATCCTTGATAGGTTCTAGAATTCCGTCTGTGTATTCTCAGTTTTTTCTACTTAATCTAAATTATCTATCTATCTATCTATCTATCTATCTATCTATCTATCTATCTATCTATCTATCTATCTATCTATCTATCTATCTATCTGTCTGTCTGTCTGTCTGTCTGTCTGTCTGTCTGTCTGTCTGTCTGTCTGTCTGTGCTTTTTTTCTGTCTACTCTTTTTTTCCATCTGTGTATTCTCAGTTTTTTCTACTTAATCTAAATTATCTATCTATCTATCTATCTATCTATCTATCTATCTATCTATCTATCTATCTATCTATCTATCTATCTATCTATCTATCTGTCTGTCTGTCTGTCTGTCTGTCTGTCTGTCTGTCTGTCTGTCTGTCTGTCTGTGCTTTTTTTCTGTCTACTCTTTTTTTCCGTCTGTGTATTCTCAGTTTTTTCTACTTAATCTAAATTATCTATCTATCTATCTATCTATCTATCTATCTATCTATCTATCTATATATCTATCTATCTATCTATCTGTCTATCTGTCTGTCTGTCTGTCTGTCTGTCTGTCTGTCTGTCTGTCTGTGCTTTTTTTCTGTCTACTCTTTTTTTCCGTCTGTGTATTCTCAGTTTTTTCTTCTTAATCTAAATTATCTATCTATCTATCTATCTATCTATCTATCTATCTATCTATCTATCTATCTATCTATCTATCTGTCTATCTATCTGTCTGTCTGTCTGTCTGTCTGTCTGTCTGTCTGTCTGTCTGTCTGTGTTTTTTTTCTGTCTACTCTTTTTTTCCGTCTGTGTATTCTCAGTTTTTTCTTCTTAATCTAAATTATCTATCTATCTATCTATCTATCTATCTATCTATCTATCTATCTATCTATCTATCTATCTATCTATCTGTCTGTCTGTCTGTCTGTCTGTCTGTCTGTCTGTCTGTCTGTCTGTCTGTCTGTCACCAACAACTGGGTCATTTCCGAGATGCTGATACAGCTTTAGTGTACAGTAGGTCTGTTTAATTTAGTGATTGCTTCACTGGCATGGCTACTTTTACACTGTGCCAAGTTTGGAGGTGTGTCTAATGATGGAATGCATAATTTTGAAATAACCATCTAAGAGACTTAGTTATAGTCACTTCACACACTTGCATTAAAAGATAACACTTTCTTTATCTTTGGAGCAAGGAGCCATTCTTCTTTTATAAATCAATAAAATAACCCTTCCACAGCCACCATTAAAGAAGAAACAGGAAGTAATCTTACAAAGTCAATCAATCATGCCACTAAGTATAGTCAGGGTTTCATGAGGGTAAATTCTGATACTGTTACAGTCATCTAGAACAAAAGTTTAAACAAACACACAAACAGTATATGTTTTAAATGCCATTTGTTCCCAATTCAGCCAATTGCCCAATTCCCTTCTTCTAGTTATTCCTTCATTATTGCTGGAATCATGACAGCTGCCCTCTTCCGTGTACATGGGGTCTATGAGCCCTCTTCCATGTACAGTACATGGGGTCTATGAGCCCTCTTCCATGTACAGTACATGGGGTCTATGCGCCCTCTTCCATGTACAGTACATGGGGTCTATGAGCCCTCTTCCATTTACATGGGGTCTATGAGCCCTCTTACATGTACATGGGGTCTATGAGCCCTCTTACATGTACATGGGGTCTATGAGCCCTCTTCCATGTACATGGGGTCTATGAGCCCTCTTCCATGTACAGTACATGGGGTCTATGAGCCCTCTTCCATTTACATGGGGTCTATGAGCTCTTTTCCATGTACATGGGGTCTATGAGCCCTTTTCCATGTACATGGGATCTATGAGGAACGACGTTGTTACTCTGTCCCCACACAGAGACAGGTCCGTTTATGATTCCTGAACTCCACTGGGACTGTCTAGGTTTGGACTTGCAATCTCTCCAAGACAGTTCACATGCTTTCCTATTGTGCCATTCTAGAACAATATTGGCTGATATATATATATATATATATATATATATATATATATATATATATATATATATATATATATATATATATAATTGTAATATAGTACAGACTGTGAGCCTCTTCTTCACAGAAAGAGATTAATTCACTTTTCTATTTAAAAGACATCATCACAGATGTCACTAGGCAAACTGTTCCTACATCAGTACATCAGTAGAAGTGACAAACATTAAATACTGTACTTGGAACATCAGAACCTTTATTAACTCTATCCACTTAAATATACATCTTCAGGATACAGAGAGCATCAGGCTTAATCAGATGAAAAGTTGGCCTCTTTTTCATTTTATCTCCTTTCATCAAAGAGCAGAGATGAGGTATGGGAACAAATGAGGGTCAAAACTTCAAAGCCTGTGCTTTATTGGAGTTAATCCCAAGCCCCGACTAACTCTCTTGTCCCCTGACATTATTAAAAAGATTTATTCGCCTAGAGATGCGGCTTTACTGTATAAAGAGAGGTATATGCTAAATGAACACACATTAAATGTTTGATGCTCTGTATAGAAGATGTTTACACATAGTGTCAGTGAACGAACTGAATAATTTAGCTGTAGTGGTGCTCCAGATTTCACAAGAACAGTGTTTAATCTTTCATGTTGCTGTCATACAGAGGCTCTTCATAAAAGTCTGGACACCGTACAAGGCCGAAGCTTTCCAAAGCTCTTGAAAATGCTTGAAAATCTTTTTAGCTCAGGCTTCTCGAGCACTTGCGGTATTATTCTTGTAGTATCTATTCTTTCTCCCGCTGTGATGCTGCCGTCATACATTATGCAGGATGTGAATGTTATACAGTGACGTCGAGCATGTCCGGTCACCTCGAGACTTCAGAGATGCTCCGTTTGCTGAGATTAGAGCTCAGAATATGTGAAGGGTAAGTCTAGTGAGGTGGGATCTGCTGATTTCTCTTAGTCATGTTTATTAAAATATGAACTGACTCTCACACTGTCCTGCGATTGCATACCATGTTTACAAATTCTTAGCATTATACCATTAATGCCATGTGTTGGTCTTATACAGCAACATACACACCATTGCAAAAGAGTAAAAAGTAAAATGTGTATAAAAGACAAGACAGTTTAGCCCGAACCGACACTGGCAGAAGTGAGCTTTACTGATATGCCAATGTAGATCTGGATCCTTAATAAGGAAGTCATAAATAAGAGTGACAAGAAAAACTCCATGAGGTGACATGAAGAAATCTTGACAGAATCCAGACTCTAAAGTGAACTCATCCTCTCCTGGATGACACCAGATAGAAGGACTATAAATCATTACACGTTTAAAACTGAATATTATAATGTCAGACGGGACTTAGAGTGTTGAAAGGATGTTCACCCAAACAAGGTGTAAAGAAGTTTTTGGGAAGTGTAAAACTTTAAAAGAGATGGACCATCCATCCATTCAGGTCATGATCAAGGTCAAGTAAGATCCAGAATAAATTGTCCTGGAAACACTGGGAACAATACTGGACTACAGACACTAGACTGACTGACTGAGTGACTGACTGAGTGAATGAGAGTTAGTTTGTATCCCTGGAGGTCCTGGATACATCCAGGTCATGATCAAAGTTGAGTTAAACCCAGACCTAATTGTCCTGGAAACACTGAAAGCAATGATGGACTACAGACACAAGACTGACTGAGTGAGTGACTGACTGAGGGATTTACTGACTGAGTGACTCACTGAGTGACCGACTGAGTGACTGACTGACTGAGTCACTGAGTGACTGACTGAGTGGGTGACTGACTGAGCGACTGACTGGGTGACTGGCTGACTAAATGACTGACTGAGTGAGTGACTGACTGACTGAATGACTGACTGACTGACTGACTGACTGACTGAGTGACTGACTGAGTGACTGAGTGACTGACTGACTGACTGACTGACTGACTGACTGACTGAGTGACTGACTGACTGAGTGAGTGACTGACTGAGTGACTGACTGACTGACTGACTGACTGAGTGACTGAGTGACTGACTGACTGAGTGACTGAGTGACTGAGTGACTGAGTGACTGACTGAGTGACTGACTGAGTGACTGACTGACTGACTGACTGACTGAGTGACTGACTGACTGAGTGAGTGACTGAGTGACTGACTGAGTGAGTGACTGAGTGAGTGACTGAGTGAGTGAGTAAGTGTTTGTTTGTTTCCCTGGTAGTCCTGGATCCCAGTGTTCTCACCGCTACGTACAGCCTGGGATCGATTCCCAGACAGGTAACCCAGCCAATATGGCATTTACTCTTGCTACCAAACCGAAGCCCGGATAAAATGGAAGGGTTATGTCAAGAAGGACATCCTGTGTATCGGACAATCTGCTGTGGTGACTCTGTATAAGGACAGAGTCAGTCAAAGGACATATATAGAGCGATTTGGTTTGATTTTCAAGAGTATTAAAAATGACAATTATTTAAAATCCAAATTTGGTGTATTCACAAAGTTACACGCCCAGCGGTTTCTGAAGCTTTCTTTTCTGAGGAAGTGAGCAGTGAACAGGGTGAACAGTGAGCTGTGTATTTCTGGCCTGTGTTTAGCCTCAGCAGCAAAACCTTTTACACCCAGACTGCCATTTCAGTTCAGGACATTTTATAAGAAGTGTAGACTTTCATTTTTTGATAAAAAAAAAAGGAGCTCAGAACATTTACTGATAAAAATGTCACGGATCAAGCGATGTTGCTAGGTTTAGTATTTACTTTCTTAAATAATGAGCGTGGAAGTCTGAACAAAATAAAAAGTACAACAATAGAAATAACTTTAGAGATACAAATAGCACCTTTCACCTTCAACATTCAACATTCAAGCACTGTGATTGGTTTTAGCTCACTTTTCATCTATTTGTAAAACAATTCTCATAGCTAAATGTGCCATAATTAAACAGACACATCTGTCACAAGTCTGTTTGTCTTTCTCAGCCACTCAACAACTCTGACATACACTCCAGGATTCGTGCTTAGTTTTTCAAAAAGCAGAATGGAGGAATAGAGACCAGCTTTAGGCATGTGCAGTATACAGACAACACACACACACACACACACACACACACACACACACACACACACACACACACACACACACACACACACACACACACACACACACACACACACCTTACTGAGAGCTCCCATCCACTTCACATAGTCTGTATATTTGCATACCTAATGCCTATTCACTCTCCTGTCAGTCAACCACTACACCTGTCATTTTGATGCATTATAATCTGCAACACACACACCACACAAACACCACACACACACACCACACACAGCTCATTTGAATACATAAAAAATGGTCTCATGAGTGGAGCAACAGAAATTCAAAATAGTTTGTGTATGTGCGCTTGTGTATGTGTCTGTGTGCTTGTGTATGTGTCTGTGTGCTCGTGTATGTGTGTGTGCTTGTGTATGTGCGCTTGGGTATGTGTATGTGCGCTTGTGTATGTGTGTGCGCTTGTGTATGTGTCTGTGTGCTCGTGTATGTGTGTGTGCTTGTGTATGTGCGCTTGGGTATGTGTCTGTGTGCTTGTGTATGTGTCTGTGCTTGTGTATGTCTGTGAGCTTGTGTATGTGTGTGTGCTTGTGTATGTGTGTGTGAACTTGTGTATGTCTGTGAGCTTGTGTATGTGCCTGTGCACTTGTGTATGTGTCTGTGAGCTTGTGTATGTCTGTGTGTCTTGTGTATATAATCGTGGGGGTCTGCAAGCTTGTCTTTATCTTCAAGAGCAGTAAGAGCAAAATGTACATATGCAAACACGCACTCAAAATTATGCAAAGCACAAATGATTAAATGAAACACTTGTACTGAAAATTCTGTCTAGAATGAAACAGAGACAGCGTGAGAGACAGAGAGAGAGCAAGACAACTGAGAAAGACAGAGGGAGAGTCAAACTCACTGGTGTCAAAAGTTGAGAAGAAAATAAAGTAAAAGCATAAAAGCAATTCAGATCAACTAGCCTGTATTACCAATGTTTCCTTTAAGCCTGAAAAAGAGTAATAAAGAGGTCTTTGTCGACTCCACCCAGACCGAGGCAAAAAAAGGCATACAGATAGTCGAACAGTACATATACAAGATCAAGTCATGATAGATGTACAGAAACAAACAGCAGGTTAATTTATTCACGTTGAACTAATGTACACAAGGAAATCAGGTGAATCCAGTCAATTCGTTGAACCTGTTTTTTCAGTGTACAAAACCACAACTGAGGAAATGCGCTAAGAATATACTAGATTAAACTATTTACTTCATCGTAGATGTGTACATATGTTCCACACTAAATATTTACATGAATATAAAGAGTTTTTTAATTAAATGTGCTTCATTTGTTCTTGTACAGTTTGCTTAAGGCTCAGGCTCGAACTTGAGACATAAACTGAGGACTTTTGTCTATTGAAATCAGCAGGCATTTGAAAATAAACTTAAGTCAAAATGTATTATATTAAAATGTATTATACTATATGTTTGAAAAGATTTGGTGAATAAGTCTTTTTGGACAGGCAGAAAGACAGATGAACTGTATATACAAAGTCTGTGTGTACTGTATATTCTATTCAGTGTGAATATACTGTTCAGTATATTCTGTATTCTATATAAACTATATTATATTCTCTTTGGAAAGTTTCCATGAACATACTCAGGCTCGTTTGTGATGAACGGCACTCTTGATGAAGTGCACTACATGAAGCCAGCAATCCATACAAAGAGATCAGACATATGAATGTAGTAACTGGTGGTTTTACTTTGTCAAGTACCCTTAAAAACTTGTTTATATACCCATACACCCTCAAAAACTAGTTTATACATCCATACACCCACAAAAACTAGTTTATAAACCTATACACCATTAAAAACTAGTTAATACACCTACACATCACCAAAAACTAATTTTAACACCCATGCACTATCAAGAACTAGTTTATATACTCATACACCCTCAAGAACTAGTTTATCTACCCTCAAGAGCTAGTTTATACACCTGTACCCCCTCAAAAACTAGTTTTAACACCCATACACCCTCAAAAACTAGTTAATACCCCATACATGATAAAGAACTAGTTTATATATAATCATATACCCTCAAAAATAGGTGTAGTTCTCAGTAAGCGTCATAATTTAAGGAAGCCCATCACAAATCTGGTTTATATGCTAAATGTGGTTTATATGCTAATGTATTTGGGAAGTTTCTTAAATCCATCTATATACACATGTACACACCCAGTATTACGGACCGGACTGGGAAACAGGTAGATAGTCCAGCGCTTTGTCATGGCAGTGCATTAATGTGATGTATCTTTCTAATAAACAGCATACTCAAGCTTTCTTCGGACACAACAGGATCTGAAGAACCCACCATTCTTCATTTCTGAAGCCTTTGCTTTATTTGCAGCTTTATTTTCTGCTTGTGTGACATTAATCAATAACTTTTTTTTTCATTACTTCTTGCAGTTTGGATTTTGCCAGCAGTAAAGCTGCGGGCTCACAAGGCTGGCGTAGAGGGATTGTTTCTCCTTCATGAGCTGAAACCTAAGGACACGTTTCTGCATTGAGCCACTCTGGTAATATAAGTGAAATCATATCCCTGAATGACACTCGGGACTGGAATTAGATCAGAAAGTGAAAACCCTCTGGCTCCTAAAACATTATATTGGCAAACTGGGAAGCTAAAAGTACATCTGCTCTTTTTATAACTCTTCACCTACATTTCTAGAAAAACACCAAATTCTAATATCAATGTCCCTACAATTAGCACAAGTACATCAGGCTTCTAATGTAGAATAAGACATTTAGAATGTCGTGTAGAATGACATTTTATTGTGTGTGTGTGTGTGTGTGTGTGTGTGTGTGTGTGTGTGTGTGAGAGAGAGAGAGAGAGAGAGAGAGAGAGAGAGAGAGAGAGAGAGAGAGAGAGAGAGAGATTATGACTGGTGGTGTTTATTGTGTGTTTGTTGCCTTTTTGGACTACTTTATCATGTGTAATGTTGCTCCCATTTTAACCAGTTCAGCACAAGCCCAGCCATTTTTAGGGTCATGATTGAGGACAATGTCCCGTCCAGAGACAAGCTGTTTCATGTTGAGGTTTTATTCAAACCGACCATCGAAAATATCTTCTCTAATGAATATGTTTTTTTTTCATTGGTTGTTGCGTTAAATCTTACACAGATAATGCTATTTTCTGATTGGCTACTGTGTCAGGCTCGACTAAGAGCTCAGGGGAGACGCGCTTGATTCCTGCCCGGTTCCATAGAGACAGCGCTGCGGACAGATACATTATGGGCGCTGCGGCTTATTAAATATATGATAAATAGTCAAAAAGTTTTTCAGCGTGAGAAATACGATGTTTGACGGGAGAGTGTGACAACAAACCCTAATGCGTGACTGTCACTCTCAACGCGTGATACTTGACAGCCCTGCAAGTCCTTGATGTGACCTTCTTTTGTCCACCATAACTAGCCTAAGCTAATCACAATCAGTGCTCGTGTCAGCTGCAAGCCTGTTTAATCCCATAAATAGGAGATCGATCCAAACACTGCAATTCATTCAGGCTGTCCAAAGCACCTGTGCCGCACATAAAGAACAAATCAGCTATTTAGCCAGTCTGACAGATGGCCACCACACCATCAGGCATCTTTATGTAACAGTCATTCAGTCCCTCATGGTAGAGCTGTGTCATGTGGATAATGTTCTCCAAGAGCAAGAAAAAAATCTGAATGCTTAAAAAATAAGCTGTCTGGATAAAGTCAGAAATATGTGTGAATATCTTATTGGGAGAATGTAAGTGGATTTATTAAATGAGTCTTATTTAGCCAACAGTATCATGGCTGCTGAGGTAAAATTAAAATAGATCACTTTTTGGAAAGGCCAGTCCTATGATGTGTGTGATACAAGTCCATTTTTATGGTCATCTCATCCACAGGCAAGAGAACCACTGGGGTGTTTTGGGGTAAAACATGCTGAATGTTCCTTCTGTGCCACTGCAATGTTGCCATTCTGTAGCATTTATAGAAAGCCAGCACTGGATTCTGATGCCATTTACTTTGGTTTAGTGTTATTAAATCACAGTGGGCTCTAATACAATATCTAGTCTCAAACATCCGACATAAGATTCATGAATTCATAATGCAGGGATCTTGTAAAATGTCAAAATCAACACTCATGTTTTCTCGAGATTTAAATGAAATTTGATATGAATTATTTCATGCAAAATAGCAAAAGGTATAAAAAGCTACTGTGAATAATAAAGCAAAAACCATGATGTGTTTGTAAAAGTAATCTACACTGATAAGATGGTGTTTGGTTATTCACTCATGTAGAAAGAAGCAAATTATAAATTTCCTTCTGCTAACACAATACCTGCAATACCGAATTCATTGGAACTGACACTCACACAAAGGCCACACCTTCTGTAGGGGTTTATAGCTACAGCAGCCACACCTCCTCACTTAGTAGGAGTAACAAATATAGAGGCCACACCTCCTCCTTTAGCATGATTTACAGTTACAGAGGCCACACCTCCTCCTTTAGCATGATTTACAGTTACAGAGGCCACACCTCCTCCTTTAGCATGATTTACAGTTACAGAGGCCACACCTCCTCCTTTAGCATGATTTACAGTTACAGAGGCCACACCTCCTCCTTTAGCATGATTTACAGTTACAGAGACCACACCTCCTCCTTTAGCATGATTTACAGTTACAGAGGCCACACCTCCTCCTTTAGCATGATTTACAGTTACAGAGGCCACACCTCCTCCTTTAGCATGATTTACAGTTACAGAGGCCACACCTCCTCCTGTAGTATGATTTACAGTTACAGAGACCACACCTCCTGCTTTAGTGGGATTTACAGTTACAGAGGCCACACCTCCTCCTTTAGCATGATTTACAGTTACAGAGGCCACACCTCCTCCTGTAGTATGATTTACAGTTACAGAGGCCACACCTCCTCCTGTAGTATGATTTACAGTTACAGAGACCACACCTCCTGCTTTAGTGGGATTTACAGTTACAGAGGCCACACCTCCTCCTTTAGCATGATTTACAGTTACAGAGGCCACACCTCCTCCTTTAGCATGATTTACAGTTACAGAGGCCACACCTCCTCCTGTAGTATGATTTACAGTTACAGAGGCCACACCTCCTGCTTTAGTGGGATTTACAGTTACAGAGGCCACACCTCCTCCTTTAGCATGATTTACAGTTACAGAGGCCACACCTCCTCCTTTAGCATGATTTACAGTTACAGAGGCCACACCTCCTCCTTTAGCATGATTTACAGTTACAGAGGCCACACCTCCTCCTGTAGTATGATTTACAGTTACAGAGGCCACACCTCCTGCTTTAGTGGGATTTACAGTTACAGAGGCCACACCTCCTCCTTTAGCATGATTTACAGTTACAGAGGCCACACCTCCTGCTTTAGTGGGATTTACAGCTACAAAGGCCACACCTTCTCTTTTAGCATGATTTACAGCTACAAAGGCCACACCTCCTCCTTTAGCATGATTTACAGCTAGAGAGGCCACACCTACTCCATTAGCATGATTTACAGTTACAGATGCCACGCCTCTTCTGTGGTACGATTTAAAGCTACAGAGGCCACACCTACTCCTATAGTATGATTTACAGCTACAGAGGCCACGCCTCCTACTGTAGTATGATTTACAGTTACAAAGGCCACACCTCCTCCTGTTGTATGATTTACAGTTACAAAGGCCACGCCTCCTACTGTAGTATGATTTACAGTTACAAAGGCCACGCCTCCTCCTGTAGTATGATTTACAGCTACAGAGGCCACACCTCCTCCTGTAGTATGATTTACAGTTACAGAGGCCACGCCTACTCCTCCTTTAGCATGATTTACAGCTACAAAGGCCACACCTCCTCATTTAGCATGATTTACAGCTAGAGAGGCCACGCCTCCTCCTTTAGCATTATTTACAGTTACAGAGGCCACACCTCCTCCTGTAGTATGATTTACAGTTACAGAGACCACACCTCCTGCTTTAGTGGGATTTACAGTTACAGAGGCCACACCTCCTCCTTTAGCATGATTTACAGTTACAGAGGCCACACCTCCTCCTATAGTATGATTTACAGCTACAGAGGCCACGCCTCCTACTGTAGTATGATTTACAGTTACAAAGGCCACGCCTCCTCCTGTTGTATGATTTACAGTTACAAAGGCCACGCCTCCTACTGTAGTATGATTTACAGTTACAAAGGCCACGCCTCCTCCTGTAGTATGATTTACAGCTACAGAGGCCACACCTCCTCCTGTTGTATGATTTACAGTTACAAAGGCCACGCCTCCTCCTGTAGTATGATTTACAGTTACAGAGGCCACGCCTACTCCTCCTTTAGCATGATTTACAGCTACAAAGGCCACACCTCCTCATTTAGCATGATTTACAGCTAGAGAGGCCACGCCTCCTCCTTTAGCATTATTTACAGCTACAGAGGCCACGCCTCCTCCTGTAGTATGATTTACAGCTAGAGAGGCCACGCCTCCTCCTGTAGTATGATTTACAGTTACAGAGGCCACGCCTCCTCCTGTAGTATGATTTACAGTTACAGAGGCCACACCTCCTCCTGTAGTATGATTTACAGTTACAGAGGCCACACCTCCTGCTGTAGTATGATTTACAGCTAAAGAGGTCACACCTCCTCCTGTAGTATGATGTACAGTTACAGAGGCCACACCTACTCCTTTAGAGGATCTAATGTGTGTAATGTAAGACCTCCTAGACAGCCAGTGAGATCCCAAATAGAAAATCTAATTTGTCTTCATTTCTGCACTACAAACCCTTGAAGAAAGTTAATTTGCGTGGAAAAGCGGGAACAAAATGTTTGCACAGTGATATAGCTTTTTTAAGAACTTGCCAGAACCAAAGGTCATTAGAAACAGCAAGAATGAAGAAGAAGAAGAAGAAGAAGTTTTATTTATATAGCGCCTTTCCATAGCTCAAGGTCGCTTTACACAACTCAACACAACACAATTCCTGACGACGCACAGTATTAAAAATACGTTGCTATGTTTCTTTTTACTGTATGCTGCCCAACTCTTATTTCTCCACTCTATTTCTTCCTCTGTTGTTTTAATACAAAATAGTGACCGTAGAATGATAGAGAGCTTGCATGTTTATTTTAATAATAGACAGGTTTGGGGATTTTCAGCAGGTTTGTACTCCAGGTAAAGGATTGTGTAGTGTGTTTGTACCCCTCTGCATCAAAGCCAGTTACAGTTTCTATATCAGTAATAGTGTATAATCTGCAAAGCATCGTGGGTAAAAATGCAGAATCGTTAAATTCCATTCATTATTGTTATTTAACAGCTTTAACAGAGATAAACCTTGAAATTATACTAAATTTCTATAAATTTCACAGCTGTGACATTGACCACAATAACATATTTGCCCAAAACACAAAAAGCTATTTGTTAATAGAATCCTGTTTATATATATATATATATATACACACACACACACACATATTATATATATATATATATATATATATATATATATATATATATATATATATATATACACACACATATATATATACACACACATATATATACACACACACATATATATACACACACACATGTATATATAGGGTTGGGGTTCGATTACTGCCTCCACCTTATGTGTGTGGAGTTTGCATGTCCTCCCCGTGCCTCATGGGTTTCCTCCGGGTACTCAGGTTTCCTCCCCCGGTCCAAAGACATGCATGGTAGATTGATTGGCATCTCTGGAAAATTGTCCGTAGTGTGTGTGTGAATGAGAGTGTGTGTGTGTGTATGTGTGCCCTACGATGGGTTGGCACTCCGTCCAGGGTGTATCCTGCCTTGATGCCCAATGACGCCTGAGATAGGCACAGGCTCCCCGTGACCCGAGTAGTTCGGATAAGCGGTAGAAAATGAATGAATGACTGAATGAATGAATGAATGAATGAATGTTAAGTATAAACAGTGCATTTAGTCTAATTACATGCACCATTTTGAGTATTTACTTGATGAAAGTTATATTGACATTCGACATTAGTGGTGATTATTACAGTAGCTGCTGAGCCTACAGTATATACAGCTCTGTGAGTATTTGGATGTAAATTGTATTATCCCTAGAAGCAAATTGCTGTAGGCGTTGAGGCAGTTATGTTTTCTCTCCTTTTGCTAAGAAGGATTATATAAGTTCACATTTGAGCAATCCTGCTTTAATAGCTCTGTGCATCACTAATCAAGCAACAGTAATACAGTCATACAGTCAACCCAAGACTAAGAGAAAAAAGTATTAGTGTGATTTATTGTGTGTCGTTTTGTTTGCACGATGACTGATGGTCACCTGAACATCTGTGAGTTTAGCCTTTTGATTACATACTGGGTTTGCCCCGTCGCGCTATAGGATATGACCTCACTCTTCTTCCTGCTTGTAGCACATAAGGTAAGCTCTTCTTTATGCATGGGGAGCTTAGACAAATGTAATTTACTGTATTATATAACAGTCTAATCAATGGTAAACACAGACACACATACAAATAGAAGGATGTTACTACCAACACACTGGTTGTGAAGAAAACTCATGAGTATAAAGCAAAACAACCAGCAGGATGTACGGCTTGAAATATCCATATTATTTACCAGTGCACTGGAGTTTTAGTTATCAACTTATGGGACCTTTTCAATCAACATAAACAAATCTGATGTAAAATGATTCAGGACTCTGTTGGCTAACATACACAGAATTTTAGTAGGGTTAAAATTTTAGATGCTTATGAACAAGCACTTATGGCCATCTCAGAGAGCAGAAGTAGGTTTGATATCATCACATACTTTGAAGATCTCTGGGTGTCTACTTTGCTTATACTTTTATATATTAAGCCATTAAACACCACCGTGAACTCAGACATGACAAAGAAATTCAAGGCTAAACCTGGACACAACCAAAACAGACAGAAATTTCATTTCTGGGCCTCTGATGACAAGCGTTTTTTAAATGACCGATCGTTAACTTTTGATTATGGCAAAAACATGGATGCTTTGTGTCACCTTGTGTTTTGTGGGCCTTTTTCATTCTTGCTGAATCACATATGCGATTTGAGGCAGAGTCAGTGGGGAGAAAAGTTTATGTAATTACCAAAAGTACTCTAAAATGTGTGAGACATATCCTCTTATCTTACTCTAATGTGCTTTCACTACTGCCAAATATCGGATTAGCCCACAATGCTGAAAATCAACCACCGGCCAGATATCATTCGGGCATCCCAGGAGTATATCCAGGAGACATGCAAAGTGAATTACATAATGGCTCCTGTTTTATTTATTCCTCCATAATAAAGTTGCCCAGTTTGATGTATTCGAGCCATCTGTTCACCTGCCTCTCAGTCTCAGGAAACACGTTATTTCTGTCTATTATTACATCAATTAAAATGATAAATGATATAAAATATAAATGATGGTGAGTTCCTTTACACACATATATGCACTGATTAATACTTTAACTAATGCTTTCATAATAATAAAGGGTATACATACATAGTTAAATGAGTCATATATGAATAACCATTAATATTATAAATTGTATTATATGGTTATGCATCACTCACTCACTCACTCACTCACTCATTTTCTACCGCTTATCCGAACTTCTCGGGTCACGGGGAGCCTGTGCCTATCTCAGGCGTCATCAGGTATCAAGGCAGGATACACCCTGGACGGAGTGCCAACCCATCGCAGGGCACACACACGCTCTCAATCACTCAAGCGATCACACACTACAGACAATTTTCCAGAGATGCCAAACAACCTACCATGCATGTCTTTGGACCGGGGGAGAAAACCGGAGTACCCGGAGGAAACCCCCGAGGCACGGGGAGAAAATGCAAACTCCACACACACAAGGCGGAGGCGGGAATCGAACCCCCAACCCTAGAGGTGTGAGGCGAACCACTAAGCCACCATGCCTTCTGTTATGAATCAACATCAGTTAATTCTGTTAAATATTATCACGACTTACACTCTATTACTTAACATCATTTACACTGTCTTTTGCTACACAATGTGGCTTAAACAAAACTTTAAGCTATTTAACGAACTTGACGTTTAATGTACATGTGACCTTAAACCAACACATCACACGATCCAAACCAAACCACTTTGTCAGTGTGATGTACTGTAGTCTGATAAAACTGAGTTTAATGATGATCTTGGAGGAGGTAGATCCATTCAAATGATTAAATGATTTTTATTAGCTTTGTGAGTCAGGACATTAATTAATATGCTGTAATGCATTAACAGGAATTTAATATATAACAATGTTCATATACATCTCTGAAGCTGTTGATGTAAACCCTGCATTATTTCCTGACACCTTAATGATACTGATAGTTATGATAATTAATAATGATAATGATAATTAGCACAGCTAATTATTCATCATTATGTAGTCATTAGTTAAGGAACATCAAGCCTATTCGAGACTAATGTGTTAGATTGGTGGAGAAGATGTCGGACAACTGATTGAAAGGTCATGAGTTCAAATCCCTGGGCCACTAATACCCCTTTTCTACTAAAAAGAACCAGGTGCTGGTTCAGAGCTAGAGCTGGTGCTGGTTCAAATTGGTTCCCCTGGCGAACCTTCTAAGAACCGGTTTGCCTTTCCTTCGGCTAGAGAGCCATCACAGCACCGAGACGTCACTGTATACGTGTAACGTTTCCCAGCAACGTTAGCGCAGCAGCGACAAACGCATCAACAATGGCGGATGTTGCTTTACTGTTAATACTCTTGGCTTTGTGAACCTACATTGGCACCCAAACATGGCGAATGCAATGTGTACGTGCAGCTCCATGTAATTTGTATTAACGGAGGTTGTAATCGAGAAAGTACATAAAATTATTTTATCATTAACACAGAAAAAAGTTAGCCTTAACATGTACAGGTCGCTAACTACTATCATGTGTGCTGATAATGTATCATATTGCGGTAAAGTAAAAGTGTATTAAACATTAGTATACTTAAGGTACATTATCAAATGCGCTAAGAGTGGCCCCGCCCCCAGCCCCAGCCCCCAGCCCCTAACACAAGCGGTTCTTAAGTCTAGACCAGCAACGTTTTGGTGCTACTTAAGAACCACTTTTCCTGGTTCAGAGCCAGTGCTTTGGCTGTCGAAAAATAAAGTTTTAAAAGAACCAAACCCAGTTCACTTAAAGTGAACCAGAAAAGGAACTAGCCGAATGTGACCTCAGTCCGTTTGGTGTTCACAATGTAGTGGACTCAAAAAAGAACCCAGTTCTCTTTTTGGTTCTCTTTATTATTGAAGTGATCTCAGACGCTTTCGTGTTCACCGGGACCTCATTGCTTTCACATGTCACAAACAAATCAAACCACAAACGAACCGTACTCAGACCACCTCCAGAGGTGGTCTGAGTATGGTTTGCTTCTGAGTCCTTTTAAGGGGTCTCACATCACATGGTTTGTTCACATATACACACTGAACCGCTCCGAGAGCGTTTGGAGGGCTCAAATGAACTAGGTGTGAAAACACCCTTAGGCTCTGGCTCCGAACCAGCACTCAAACTGCCTCGGTGGAAAAGGGGCATAAGTGACCACTGGTGGCCCCTGAGCATGGCCCTTAACCCTCAAGTGCTCATTTTTATAAATGAGGTAAATGGAAGTGGATAAAAGTATCTGTCAAAATCCATAAATATAAATGATATAACTTCAGGTCTTGAACTTTATGAATGGTTTTACAGAAGAATAATGGCATTAATGTCATTCCCAATGCTACTGAAATTAATGAAACTAAGAATGAAAATACAAAGAAAGATAAATCTTTAAGGTTCTCTGTGGTATGATGGCAGGATGGAAGTAGAATATGTGTCTGTCAAGATGTTTAAAGAACCTTTTATATCCACATCAGGATGCATATTAACATTCCTGATTTAGAAAGTCATCTACAAAACATGTATAGCAACACAGCGAGACTTCTTTCAGGGATCAGTGCTCATGAACTACAGTCAGTTAGAAGGTCTGGTGTGTGGGCTGTTTGACCTCCTTGGTACTTCAACAGCTCCTTTGCCACATGCTCTCTGAAAGCCTTTCAATTCCAAATCCCTTAAACTGCAGTGGGAATTAATCGATAATAACATTAAGGTATTGCTGTATCTGTTAAAGTCAGCGTCTTCAATAGAACTGGCAGCTGTACATACATAATATGGATGGATGAATGGTTGTATGGATGGATTGAATGAGGATCGGATATACAGTATATAGAGAGAAAGATGGAGATTTGGGTAGGAAAGATGGTTGAATAAACATATACAGATGAATTAATGGATGGGAGGACAGACTTCCTGATGGATAGATGGTTGGATGGAAGTGTGTATGGATTAATGATTGGACACATACATAGAAATTCATGGTTGGAAGAATGAATGGATGGAAGGTAGAAAGAAAGGACGGAAGGACAGACAGGTGGATGGATGGATAAATGGAATATATGGATGGATGGATAGAAGCCTGAGGTACCTTATTAAAGAGGAACCTTTAATCTCTTAATGCTCCAAGTTATTTACCTTCAGGATTTTACATCCATCCACCCATCTATCCAGCCATCCATCCATCCATCCATCCATCCATCCATCCATCCTGCAATATTCTGCACCACGTATCGTACCTGAGGTCAAAGACAGTCTGGACCATATCCCAGGGTACTCAGGCACAAGGTGGGGGATTAACCTGGATGGGCTGGCGATCCATCACAGGGCTCAACCCCACACACACTCACACACCTATTTACACACTACTCACAATTTAAAGGTGCCAGTCTGCCTACAGTGTATGTGTTTTGGACTAGGGAGGAAACCGCAATACACAGGAAGAACATGCACAAGGAAATCATGTACAGTAAACTAGGGAACCATGGGAAAGCACAAAACACAAATAAAAAATCCTTCAAACAATATGGGTCTAAAACGAGTTCACGTTCTTGGCATTCACTTCTCATCTGTCTCTCTCTTTCTCTCGCTCATACACTGATTAAGGACTGGTGCACATCACTGCTGTGATTAAGTTCAGAGCACTGATTTCACGCTCTGCAAGCTCTCCATGCTGCCATTCTCACTGACATGCAACAACACACCACACTACACATTATTCTCTATTAGGCCTCTTCAAAAATAAAGTCATATGCCTTCATGCACAACAAGCACCTACTAACAGAGAAAAACAAATATAGCAGTTAATCGAGTTTTGGAAACACTTTTGCAGTGCAATGCTTCACTGGATCAATCATATCCAAGGTTTCTATATATTTTTGCTGTCTGATTTTTCTTAATCAAAGAAATTAAAAAATTAATTCATCCAAATTGATGCCTTGTGATAAGATAATAAATCGTTTGGTAAATATCAATTTTAAAAAAAGCCAGATCATTTAAGACCTCTCAGTGGCTCAGCTTCATCTCTAATGGTAGTGATGGCTAAGGAACTGCGTTGTTGATTGTTCCAGAAGAAATGTAATCTTTTTTCAGGATTTTAACGAAGATTGTAGCCCACGTGATCGTCGGAGAACGTCTTCTTCTTATAGAATTGTCACAGGTTTATATACATGATACACTACACTAGTGAATATTTTGTCAAATTGACATTTCATATTAATTCAATATTATTTGTAGAGTGAGTTTCAGTGTCACAGTTAAGGATCAGGGTTCAAGCTGCCACTGTTGGGCCCTTGTACAAGGCCCTTAATCCTCCCTGGTCCAGAAGCTGTATCAAAGCTGGCCCTGTGCTCTGAAACCCAACCTCCTCAGTTGGGACATGTGAAGAAAATAATTCCACTGTGCTCTAATGCATGCGGCTCTTTGCCTGGTTTCATGCGGCTTTTACGCTCACATCGAAGTTTGTATTTGTGTCTTTTTAATATACGTGTTCGCTTCGCTTGAGTTCAATACGGTATTTTCGTCAAACGCGCATGTGAGTGGGATGAATATACTTAAAAAAATTTCCCAGTAGGAGCAAGATCATTTGAGTAAACAATTTGAGTCAAGTTCGCTCTCAAAATGGCAGGGAAAACAAAGGTGATGTTCACGTGTGCCCATGTGTATGATGTGGCTCTTTGCGGTAACACAGTAAAAAATGTGGCTCTTGGTCTCTGACTGGTTGGCCACGCCTGGTCTGATGTATACTGTATATGTGGCGATGATAAAGGTTTCCATGCCCCACATTCAATTGTATTTCATTTCATTTCATTTTAATAGTAAAACCATCCATCGTACTTTCTCAATTTCCTGACTGCCAGGACACTTTAGTTAGTGAGGGAATTAGTGAAGGCTGCATATCAAGTGGATGTGTAATATGTTCTGTTAGCACAGTTCCTGTACCGTACTCGCCATGTATGCTGATAGCAAACTCTATTGAGGATGATAACGGCTGATATTACTGATTACTCTTATTTAGGATTAAAATTGTTCAGCACATTTGATAATTGACTAATTATTAATAACATACTAATACTGCGGATCTAGATTGTTCAAAATATAATAACATGCCTGTTGTTTTGTTTTAGGATGAGCAAAATCATGTGGACCATATTCGTATTTTTCTTCAGGTTTTCATATATTTTTTGTACAATCTTGTCAGGTAGCATTAAACATTCATCTCATTCAATTCAATTCAATTCAATTCAATGAATTAATACACACAGCCTTTCAGAAGTATAGAAACAGAATATAAAAAAATGAAGGTTTAAAATTAACTTACTATTTATCTCTAACATCTATTTTTAATGATGGGTTAGCACGTTTAGCACGTTTGCCTCACACCTCCAGGGTTGGGGGTTCGATTCCCGCCTCTGCCTTGTGTGTGTGGAGTTTGCATGTTCTCCCCGTGCCTCGGGGGTTTCCTCCGGGTACTCCGGTTTCCTCCCCCGGTCCAAAGACATGCATGGTAGGTTGATTAGCATCTCTGCAATATTGCCTGTAGTGTGTGAGTGTGTGTGTGAATGAGAGTGTGTGTGTGCCCTGTGATGGGTTGGCACTCCGTCCAGGGTGTATCCTGCCTCGATGCCCGATGACGCCTGAGATAGGCACAGGCTCCCCGTGACCCGAGGTAGTTCGGATAAGTGGTAGAAAATGAATGAATGAATGAATGAATCTATCTCTAATGATCAAGCCTGAGGTGACGGTGGTGAGGAAGAACTCCCTGAGATGAAACCTTGAGAGGAACCAGACTCAGAACTGAACCTCATCCTTGTTTTGGTGGAATTCTTTTCTGACACTGGACAGGAAATAATGTAAATATAAATAACAGTCTAATGTAATCTGCAGGTTGATCTTTATTTATTTATTTATTTAATCTGTTTGTTTATTCTTTGTGGCAATAAAGTATAACATTAATTTTATCGTGATTATTTTAAATTATTACAAATGTTTAGGAAAAGATTAACTCGTGTTTTTAGTTCCATACATCCATTCATTTTCTGTCCTATTGAACCTACACCAGGTCTTAGGAATTGTCTTATTAAGACTGGAATTCAGTATCTTCATTCACCTATAAACCCCGTACCATCTACGTGCAACAATTTAAGAGAAAAAAGAAAAAGAGTCCTATCTTCTCAGCCTGTATCAAGGGACTCCTTGAGAAACTCATGAACAGATTAGATGGTAATTGGATTACTCACCTGCTTCATAGGAGATAACACTCAGGTATAATATCACAACACTGCAAACATGGGAGCGAAAGTAAGTGATCGTGAAGTGACTCGCTCTCAGGATTCTCACACTAAATGGGATTTTAAATGAAGGCTGGAGCTGACAAGATCTCACCAGGATGAGCATCAAAGACACCCTGCCAACCTGAGAGCTATGAAAGTTACAGTAACAATTCTAGCTTTTCAGCTAATGAGTCCACATAGTCATTACAGTATATAAGTCATTAGATACTTTATTTGGGGCAAGGTCTGACGGTTAGAGAGTCTGACTCGTAATCCTAAGGTTGTGGGTTCGAGTCTCGGGCCGGCCATGATTGAGGTGCCCTTGAGCAAGGCACCGAACCCCCCAACTGCTCCCCGGGCGCCGCAGCATAAATGGCTGCCCACTGCTCTGGGTGTGTGTGTTCACGGTGTGTGTGTGTTCACTGCTGTGTGTGTGTGCACTTTGGATGGGTCAAATGCAGAGAGCGAATTCTGAGTATGGGTCGCCGTACTTGTGATATCCGTATGTCACTCATTTTTTTTTTAAAACTTGAATGCTTATTATCCTGCTATTATGTCATTATGTCAGCTTCATTCTGTTCTTTACTGTCAGTGGTAAAATATCTTTCCTCCAGGATCCTCATACAAAATAAAAGACAATACTGTAGACTACAATCTAAAATCACAGGACTCCGTTACAATGAGGATAACGTGACAGCGTCAGGACCAGAAACGATGACTGACTACATGTTATGCATTAAATATATATTTTAGCAGAACTCCTTGTTTAAAACATAAGTTTGAAGTCGAAACTAAATAAAGCAGCATATAACATGTTTTTAAATGAAGTGAAACTCACAAAAGGACAAAATATATAGATAGATAGATAGATAGATAGATAGATAGATAGATAGATAGATAGATAGATAGATAGATAGATAGATAGATAGATAGATAGATAGATAGATAGATAGATAGATAGATAGATAGATAGATAGATAGATAGATAGATAGATAGATAGATAGATAGATAAAGCAAGCTATGGACACAAAGGAGTTTTTAACCTAAATTAAGTTCCTAAACTCTGCTAAAGTTTTCAATTTTAAGATCATTTCCCTAAAATCTGGAATAAAAATGTACTTGGTTTACATTTACCTTTATTTTATTATAGCTTTAGAAATAGATTGTTGTTGTTTAATA
Source organism: Tachysurus fulvidraco (assembly GCF_022655615.1). Lineage (NCBI taxonomy): Eukaryota > Metazoa > Chordata > Actinopteri > Siluriformes > Bagridae > Tachysurus > Tachysurus fulvidraco. The sequence continues at coordinate 6,571,425 of NC_062525.1, forward strand.
GAAAAAAAATAATGCTGGCAATTGATATAAAGATGAAAATAAAACTGCATCCACAGTGTGTATGTTCTGCATAAAGCGATACTCTAGAGATCATTGTTACACGTGAGATGGTTTACCTGGTTCATTGTAAACTCTGCTTTAAAAGAATCCTAAATGATCCACACTGCTCATACTTTCCCTTGGTTAACAATTCATTTATGCTGTACTTATTCAATTCATTTATGCTGTACATTTATGCTGAATCTGACGTTTCACACTGTACATTCCTAAACCCTGTTTAAACATTCATATTTACATTTTTTTTGCCGTGTCAACAACCATGACTGGATGAATGCGTCGGCTAAATAATGGCTTGTCTTGGCTTTCGCATTGATGAGGAAAAAAGGCGCCATGTAAATCCTCCTTGGCTGTTTTAAGCCTCTCGAGACATGAAAGACAAAGAAAACAGAGAACACGACAACAGAAAAGTTAAACCTCAACTCTATTAGCTACTGTTTACACAACCTTTAGGTCCGATGTGACTGTACAAAGCACGTGAGATGAGGCTAAATTTCTGCCAGGTTGTCTGTTGCTAAGCATCTAACTGTGATGATCGAACATTGCATCGTTTCACACGTTGTATACGTTTGGCATCACAATGCGAAAGCGCTCTCAACTCTGTTTATTAACATTGGGTAAAAAGCTATATTAATCCCACTTCTAAATTACAAGTGTGAAACATTCCTCTATCCCGGGTTAAATGCACGGTTTAGAACGACGACCTCAGACAGGTTAAAAGTTAGGCAAGTTTGCTGCAATATTCATGCAGACGTTCATTTTTCATAAACATGAAATCATGAGTTTAATACTATTAGGGTGCAGTAGGCAGAGCTACATCAGTTTTACATTCATTCATTCATTCATTCATTTTCTACCGCTTTATCCGAACTTCTTGCATCACGGGGAGCCTGTGCCTATCTCAGGCGTCATTGGCCATCGAGGCAGGATACACCCTGGACGGAGTGCCAACCCATCAGCACAAACACACCACAAAGATAGCGTTATGACTTCGAGTGGTTTTCACATGAATAGCTAATCAAACATCCCACAAAATAAACATCCAATTTCACCTGTAAAATGCAACAACAATCCATCCTCTTCTATCCCCTACTTCCTAGTTTCTGTCAGTTATTGTATATGCTCACTTTTCTTTCATTCGAAACCTGACGTCGCAGTAAACGAGGAGCTGAAACAAGTGTGCTCTTCTTTGTTATCACACACACAATGCTAGAGCAATCCATCATCATAAAATAAAACATGCCTGCATTCTGAAGTGATTTTTACAGTGCGGCAGATAGATTGGATTTTTATAAAGAAAGCATGACAATTTGATTTATGCTCCTGTTTGCTGACGTCTATAATGGGTTCTTATACGATGCGGCGCAGATGAATATGGAACACTCTGGGCCTCTGAAAAATGTACTGCTGCATCACTCGCACGTGGATGTACACAGCGCTGATAGGTTTTTCATGGCTTGATAATCACACCACTACTCCTCCTCTATGCTAAGAGATTAAGGTCATACGAGACGTGCTGGAGGAAGAAAACGGGTGCAGTTAAGAGATACAGGTGAGCAAACCGAAATTGTCGAGATTGCGGTGAGTTCTGCATGCTTAGGGAAGTCATCCGACGATGGAAAAATGACCACTGGGGCTGTGAGAATAGATTTAATGAGGACACTTCATCAGAAAAATGGACGCTCGGCACAAATTCCCCTCTATAATAAAATGCCATTTAAAACGCCTTTACGAGCCATTTACTTCCTGATTCCGTAGAGTGCAGTTTAACTATGGGAAAAAAACATGAAGCGTTTTGTGATGCAGTTTGTGTGAAGTGATTGTGCTAAAGTATGTAAACTCATCACGGTACCTGCAATCAGAAGACCTTCAAGTTTTAAATTTCAATATTCGATTCAGAATACAAGATAGATGACATATCAAATGTTTAGACTGAGAAAATGTATCATTTTAAGGGAAAAATGAGTTGATTTTAAATTTCATGGCATCAACACTCTCTCTCACTCATTTTCTACCGCTTATCCGAACTTCTCGGTTCACGGGGAGCCTGTGCCTATCTCAGGCGTCATCGAGCATCAAGGCAGGATACACCCTGGACGGAGTGCCAACCCATCACAGGGCACACACACACTCATTCACTCACACAGATGCCAATCAACCTACCATGCATGTCTTTGGTCTGGAGGAGGAAACCGGAGTACCCGGAGGAAACCCCCAAGGCACGGGGAAAACATGCAAACTCCACACACACAAGGCGGAGGCGGGAATCAAACCCCCAACCCTGGAGGTGTGAGGCAAACGTGCTAACCACTAAACCACCGTGACCCCCTGGAACAACACAATCTCAAAAAAGTTGGGACAAGGCCATGTTTACCACTGTGTGGCATCCCTTTCTTCTTTTTAGAACAATCTGCAAACGTCTGGAGACTGAGGAGAAGTTATGCACTGTAGATGATGATAACTTTTTTCTCTGAGAAACTCTTTTCTGATATTGCTCCACTATTTTTCACCGCAGCATTGGGTGAATTAGTGATCCTGTGCCCATCTTGACTTCTGAGACACCCTGCCACTCTGAGAGGCTCTTTTTATACCCAATAATGTTGCCAATTGATCTAATAATTTGCAAATCGGTCCTCCAGCTGTTCCTGTATGTACATTTAAGTTTTCTGAACTCTTATTGCTTCCTGTCCCAACTTTTTTGGAACGTGTAGCTCTCATGAAATCCAAAATATTTGGCATGACATTTCAAAATGTCTCACTTTCAACATTTCATATGTTATCTATATTCTATTGTGAATAAAATATAGGTTTATGAGGTTTGTAAATTATTGCATTCCTTTTTTATTCACAATTTGTACAGTGTCCCAACTTTTTTGGAATCGGGTTTGTATCTTATTACTCTTGGAGGAGTGGCTGTGTATTCAGTTCACTTAAAGTTGTACGCTGTATATAAATGTGCACATGACAGCTAAAGATCCTGAGTCTTAGATCTTACAGTATACCCAATAGAGCGGTCTGAGCTTCATCCGCATACAGTAAAAAGCCAGAAACTGTAGTAAACAAACATCTGATGGTCTTGCAATATGTAATTAAAAGTAAAGCATGAGCTATTATTGCATAAATGTATTGCCTTTTGAGTATATAAACCTAATAATTATATGTTTTAAAAGTTTTTATATTCCTGACAGGCTTGGTGAGCATCTGCTAAACTGGGTACTGTGGTTATGTAAGTTTCTCCCCAGTGACTATCTATATGCAGCATTTCCAACAAATTGGAACCACAGTTTGGTGCCAGGAGATCGCACAGGGTTTAGATGCAAATTTAGATGAGGTTTTATTTAAAAATACCGAAAACAGACCTTACAAACATTGTAAGCTTTGCAGAACCGGAGCTGAATGCTCTCAGACTCATTAGCAGGAGCAAGACTTCGTGCTGAACGCCGAGGTTATTGGAGGAGATTAGTGCGATCGGGAACAAACGTGTGTGATTAGTGATCAGCGGGCTGTGGCAAGCATCGAGGGTTACGTGACAATTCTTTCTATCTGGTCAATTCGGGACATTGTTATTTGAAGCTATTTTCTAAGTGCAGTTAAATGCTAAACATCAGCAACCTCAATTTAATTACCAGTATACACAGTGTTAAAATGAGTGGATAATTCCAGTAAATAAATAGCTGGTTCTGGGAATGAGAGTGTGCGGCATGGAAGTTCAAGTCCATCAACAGAGAGCTCTTTCTTCCCCAAAGCTGTAGCTGCCATCGCGAACCCCCTAAATCAAGGGTCGGCAATTTTAAACACTCAAAGAGCCATTTGGATCTGTTTAACACAGAAAAAAAAAAAAAACACAGGGAGCCACAAAACCCTTTTGACATCTAAAATGAAGATAACACTGCATATTTTGTTTTTTACCTTTATGAAAAGTATAGAAAAAAACTGTAGTGTGTTGTATTTATGAAACCAATGAACTACTACAGAGTAAACAACATTTTATTTCTGCAGGCAAACAAAACTATTTTGAACAGTTGAACTAACCTTAACAAAAAAGATGCTGGGTTGAAGGTTAAAAAAATATACAATGTCTAATCGAGTCCTCTTCGTATTTATGACATCAAAATTTTAACTTGCCGGCTGCAGCAAACCAAAAACGCGTCTGCTTCGGAGCGGCGGGTTGCCAACTCCTGGCCTAAATCAACCACCCTTTTACAGCTGTTAAAGGACTGGGGACCATTTACTGTACACTAAACCTGCTTGAGTAAAGATTACAAACAAGTACACTTTGTAACTTGGCACTTTATAAGATGTGCAATATATCTCTTTTATTCTATGTGCAATATTTACATATTACAGTAATCGATGCATTTCACTTACGTGCACTAAGGCCATCCTTAAAAATATTTTGGTTTGCAGTAACAGTAAAAAAAAAAAAAAAAAAAAAAAAAGATCGGTAGGTACAGTAGGTCTATATCTTTTTGAAGTTTCAATGTAAAAAAAAAAAAAAAGTACAATTTTGGTGATGGTGATTACGTACAGTAGGTATGACTTTGAACAAATTAGCATATCGTGACGTCACTGACTGGGTCTTCAACCCGTGCCTTCGGACTCATCATTGCAAACCTCATTTTGATGCTGGACAGTTTTTCCAGAACTTCGTGCCAAGTTAAAGCGGTGTCGAGCTGTTTTAATGAAGTTTTTAGATGTATTATGGTGCCAGAACCCATTAATACTATTTATTGCTTTTGTATTAGTTGTTTGAAGAGTTTAAAAAAAAAAAGAAGTGGGTCTTAACGCAAATTTACAACCGGCAAGTCGGTCAGACTTAATGCAAAAAATAATAAAATAAAAATTGAGTCGGTCCTAAATTGACAGGGTCGGTCGGGTTACGCCAAAGAAGAATATTTTTAAGGATGGCCTAATGGGTCAAATCTATACATTTATCAGTCTTTTTTTTTTTAAATCACTATTTTCTGAGAAAGCTGCAGGTCTTTCTTTACCAATCGTCTGAGAACAACGTTCTGAGGCGCTCAAAGAGCATCACCACGACACTGACAATATGAAATTGATATTGATTTGAATTGCGTTTATCTATCAGCAACCTGAAAACGTGTCCATTGACTACATAAAAGTAGCTGATTGTGCAGGAGGATGCATTATATAGTCAATAAATGTTATCTGTGCTGGGAAAATATTCTTCTTACATATTTCTTTTTCAATCTTGGTCTTTCATGCTTCATCTCAGCTGCAGGTGCAGCGTTAGATAAATAACAAAACATATCAGGAGTCTGAGTACAACCTCTATGGAACTCTGCAAATTAGACCTAGCATCTGAGAGTGAACACTTGTTAAAAATAAAAAAGGAAAGTAAAAGTTCCCGAACATCCACAGGGACTCATGATCGCATAAGACGGAGCGTGTGGCAGCCGCAGGCTGAGTAGAAGTGCTTTGTTACTTTCAAACTTTGCTGCTCTGTTAAACAGAGCTAATTGCCCTCAGAGGTGAAAACCTCCTTTGTTATCTGCACTTCAGAGCTTATCTTAAAAGGGGATGAATATTTATGACTTTAAACGTGTTTTAGCTCAAGCCGTGATGAGTGAAAGGCTTTTAACATTAACAGTAACTTTGTATTTGATTCAGAGATACTTTAATTAGTCTTTTAATTGTTGCAGTAATAGTCGTGATGTGAACAAGCACAAGAGCTGGTTTTCCTCCACAACACCCTGCCATCCACCCTGCCATCCACCCTGCGGACCCTCCCTTTAGTGTAAGAGATCAGGCTGGAACTCAATGAAAAATGCTAAAGGAGAAATATGTGTAACTTTAGCTGACTTTTACATTAGCTGGAAAATTAGAAGAGGCTTAAAATTTTGGTTAATATATTCGAGTTTGTAGTAAAAGCAGGATTTGTAGTTTGTACAGATACTACAAAAAATATCTCTCTCTCTCTCTCTCTCTCTCTCTCTACTCCATGCTGTCTCCCTCTCTCTCTCCCTCTTTCTCTCACTCTCTCTCTCTCTCTCTCTCTCACTCTCTCTCTCTCTCTCTCTCTCTCTCTCTCTCTCTCACTGTCTCTCTCTCACTCTCTCGCCCCCTCTCCCCATGCTCTCTCTCTCTTACTATCTCTCTCTCCCCATGCTTTCTCTCTCTCTCTCTCTCTCTCTCTCTCTCTACTCCATGCTGTCTCCCTCCCTCTCTCCCTCCCTCTTTCTCTCACTCTCTCTCTCTGTCTCTCACTCACTCTCTCTCTCTCTCTCACTCTCTCGCCCCCTCTCCCCATGCTCTCTCTCTCTTATTATCTCTCTCCCCATGCTCTCTCTCTCTCTCTCTCTCTCTCTCTCTCTCTCCCTGTGCTTGCTCTCTCTTTCTCTCCCTCTCCCTCATGCTCTCTCTCTCTCTCTCTCTCTCTCTCTCTCTGCTAGCTCTCTCTTTCTCTCTCTCTCTCTGTGCTAGCTCTCTCTTTCTCTCTCTCTCTCTCTCTCTCTCTCTCTCTCTCTCTCTCTCTCTCTCTCTCTCTGTTTACAGTAAGTGTTATATGGATGCCTGACCTCAGTGCTAGCATATTTATATTTTTCTGCTTATAAAATCCATTTTATTACACAGTGTTAAGTTCGGATTTATACTGCTAAACTTTACACTCTCGAGTTTACACACACATCACACAGAACAGAACACACCCTGACACCGTGTGTGTGTGTGTGTGTGTGTGTGTGTGTGTGTGTGTGTGTGTGTGTGTGTGTGCAGGTTCAGACAGAGTGTGAAGCTGATTATCAGCAGGTGATTGTGTAGGGCTTATGAGGTGGCTTCTCGAATGATTTAGCAAATCTGACGAAAAAAAAAGGTGAACGCTGCATTTTCCTTTTTGTGCTCGTTTTTTTTTTTTTCAGTGTTGCAATCTGTTGTGCAATCATCAGTCACACTGCAAAACACACACGGTGTAGCCGATAAATCAGGAGGTGGCATCCCTGAGAGCCACAATCAGCAAGAGTAAACGAGAGGAAAGACAGAGACAGAAGGAGATGGAGAGAAAGAAAGATGAACAGCTAAAGAGATTAGCGCAAAAGTGGAAATCGCACATAAAGGCCTGGAGATGAAAACAAGTTAAGTGGCGTTTGCGAAGGGAAGTGACGATTAAGTATTGCTCAATACTGATGTCTTCCTGCTCACAGTTTATATTAAAAAAAAAAAATCAGATTACAGATATAAACCTCCTCATAGCCTCAGTTTTGTGAATTAACTTTAGTAATCACAATCACGATGCTAACCTGCTAGTGCTAGCCTGCTAGCTAACACTCGAAGCTTAGTTTTGTTAGAGTTTTGCTCATTAAATTTACACTGTCACAGTGACAGCCATATTAAATAAGGAATAAAACAGTTTGCTACGTGCTGTTATAGGAAATGAATCATTAATCAGGATTTTTATACAACATCACACACCAAAGTGTTTTAATCTTTTTAGCAGTTAGCAAACTGAAAAACACCAAAGCGATTTTGCCACATTTTACTGATTAAAGATGGACACGTTGTAATTTTTATTCATTTGGGTTACGTTTCATGTTCACAAAACAATTTAGTTCCTGTTTTCATCTCTATCATCATAAAGAGTCTATTCCCAGCCCAGACTTTTTTGTTTTTATCTCTGTTAAATTGATCAACACAGCTCATCATGTTAGTGACATCCACAAAGCGTGAAACTCCTCCGTCCTGATGACCTTTTCCTCTGCATTTGCTCTGACGGATACAAAGCGCTGGGACTCGAGAGTCCTTCCGGAAATACTTAAATGTATTGAGATGTATGCAAATCACGGTAGTTTGGTGGTTAAGGTGTTGAACTATTGATCAGAAGGTTGTGAGTTCAAATCCCAGCTCCACTAAGCTGCCACTGCTGGGCCCCTGAGCAAGGCCCTTAACCCTCAATTGCTCGGCTGTATAAAACGAGATAAAGTGTAAAGTTACTCTGGATGACGGCGTCTGCCAAATGCTGTATTTGTAAGATTTTTTTTCCAGCCTGTGTACATACCACCTGTGAATTAGTTGTTCCTATGCAGTTATTACTGGATGTAGTATAAAGTACAATATATTAAAAATAGAGATTTAATCTAAACACTACTGTCAGAGCTGCTGTTAGAGAAGATAAATCAAACCTCCTGACCAATCAGAATTAAGCACTTGTCTACTATATTTTTTTCAATGCACATGACAAAGGTAGGTGTATTGTGTGTGTGTGTGTGTGTGTGTGTGTGTGTGTGTGTGTGTGTGTGTGTGTGTGTGTGTGTGTTTCTTGACCGGTCATTCTCTGACATTTTCAACATTGTGTTACTCCCCGCTCTAAAAGCCTTAAGGCCAAACACAGCGCTAGCATTTCTGCAGAATTGCTTTTATTCCCAATGTAAATATTAACAAAAGGTGTTCCCAAAATGACAGCTGTTTGAGCGATCTTCATTTATCTCCAGAGCACTTTTGCGTTGCCTTGTTGGGCCAACATTTTAACCACAGATTATTATAGCACAGTATTCTCCTGTGACTCTGTGTACCTTTACAAATGAGCAGAAATAAGTGAAGACGCTTCATGTCTGACAGAGACACGGGAGATAAGACAGACAGACAGACAGATACCGAGAGAGATGAACGTGCTGATAAACCATGACAGTGAAACCATCATTGGAAACGTGGTACAGTGTGAAAAGCTCGCTTTCATCAGAAACCTTTCCAAGTGAAGCAGCGAAGCTCAGCATAGACGTAGGCTGCTGACGAGGACAGGAAAAAAAGACAAAAAGTCGAGTGAGTCCCATGTGTCTTTCTTTTCTGTGTTCCTTTAGAAGCTGACTGTGAGTCATTATTCGTGTCTAAGTGTGTGTGCAGTCTGTTCGTTTGGCTTTGTAAAAAAGACAAACACACACACACGCACACACACACACACGCACACACGGTCACATGCAAGTGTGCACAGGAACAAGTTCTACACATATAACAGTTCACCACACACACACACACTCATGTACAGACACACAGTTCAACATATACTAGTACACCCCCCAAACACACACACACATGCATGTTTGCAAAAGCACACAGTTCTACATATACTAGTACACACACACCCCAACCACACACACATGCATGTGTGCACAAGCACACAGTTCTACATAAACCAATACACCCCTCCAAACACATACACACACGTGTGCACAAGCAACCCGGTTCTACATATACCAGTATACCCCCCACAAACACACACACCCACTCTCAAACATGCATGGATGTGTGCACAAGTACACAAATACCAGTACATCCCACACACACACACACACACACACACCGCCATTCACACATACATGCATGCACCCTGCACAAGCACACAGTAACTACATACAGCCGAGGCCTGAAGTATTTCCCACAGAAGTATTGCAATTACACGTTTTGCTATACACATGTTTATTTCCTTTGTGTGTATTAGAACAACACAACAACAACAACAACAAAAAAAACAGAGGAAAAAGCAAATTTGACATAATTTCACACAAAACTCCAAACATGGGCCGGACAAAATTATTGGCACCCTTAACTTAATATTTGGTTGCACACCGTTTGAAAAAAATAAATAAATGAAAGCAATCGCTTCTTATAACCATCAATAAGCTTCTTACACTGTAATATAAGCAACGAAATAAAATTCCTTGCCAAGGCAGTTTATTTAAATGTTAGGTTGCGTGTTATGGTTTGAGACAATATGAGAAAAGAGAGCAATTTTAAGATCTCTCCACAGGTGTTCAATGGGACTCATTGCTGGCCACTTCAGAACTCTCCAGCGCTTTGTTGCCAATATTTGAAGTATGTTTGGGGTCATTGTCCTGCTGGAAGACCCATGATCTCGGATGCAAACCCAGCTTTCTGACACTGGGCCCTACATTGCGGCCCAAAATCCTTTGGTAATCCAGATTTCATGATGGCTATCACATGCTGCACACAGTCAAGGCACCAAGTGCCCGAGGCACCAAAACAACCCCAAAACATCTATGAACCTCCATCATATTTGACTGTAGGTACTATGTTCTTTACATTTTAGGTAAACAGTAGAATGATGTGCTTTACCAAAAAGCTCTATCTTTGTCTCATCTGTCCAAAAGACGGATTCTGGCTTACTCACGTACATTTTGGCAAACTGCAGTCTTGTTTATGTCTCTGTGTCAGCAGTGATGTCCTCCTGGGTCTCCTGCCATAGCGTTTCATTTCATTCAAATGTCGACAGATAGTTCACGCTGACACTGATGCACCCTGAGCCTTTTTTTTTGTGTGTGTGTTTGTGTGGTTTCGATATACACAAAGGAAATAAACGTGTTTTCTAGCAAAACGTGTGTAATTGCAATACTTTTCTGTGAGAAACTTTTTTCTGGAAAAAGTTCAGAGGTGCCAACACTTTTGGCCATGATTAAATATGCCATCATTACACCCCCCGCAAAACACACAAACATGATAACCCCAACTCGACACACACACTCACACACATATGCACACACAAGCACAACATGTTAAATTAAACAGCTGTGACAGTTTCATTACTAAATGTCACGCTTGCACACAGAAAACTGACAAAACAGCTTAAACGGAAATTTCACCAAAAAACGTATTTATAAAGTGTAACCCTTATTGTAAATCTAGTCACATGATTGACTCGCTTTTTCACTTTTTTCTCATATTGTCTCAAACCATAACATGCAACCTAACATTTAAATAAACTGTCCTCTCCCTCTCGCTCACTCATTTTCTACTGCTTATCCGAACTTCTCGGGTCACGGGGAGCCTGTGCCTATCTCAGGCGTCATTGGCCATCGAGGCAGGATACACCCTGTATGTGTGCCAACCCATCGCAGGGCACACACACAATCTCTGGACAATTTTTCCAGAGATGCCAATCAACCTACCATGCATGTCTTTGGACCGGGGGAGGAAACCGGAGAACCCGGAGGAAACCCAGAGGCACGGGGAGAACATGCAAACTCCACACACACAAGGCGGAGGCGGGAATCGAACACCGACCCTGGAGGTGTGAGGCGAACGTGCTAACCACTAATGCACTGAAGACAAAAAAAAACTGATTAAATTTTTTCATTCAAATACATATATCGGTTCCATGTGATCGGTTTGTGTTTGTTTAGTAACACACACAATATCACTGCATTATTGTTTACGACGCATGCTTTAAATACCTAAATGTAACACTGTAGATATTCTGCGAATCCCACACCCGCTCCATCACCGTTGTGTTATATCTCATGGTAACTGTTTAACGTTAAAACTACATTAATTATCCATCCTCACTCTACATCATTCAATCGTCATTAGAAACGTATTTAAATTAAGTTAGAATATATTTATAATCAGTATAAGCAATGAAATCACAATAACAAAGGTAGAGGGGAAGAGTTTGACTCTTAACCCTAAGGTTGTTGGTTCGAGTCTCGTGCCGGCAATACCACGACTGAGGTGCCCTTGAGCAATGCACCGAAACACCCCCCCCCCCCCACACACACACACACACTGTTAAACCGTTTAAAACCACAAGCTCATGTAGATGACATAAGAAAATTAGGGCCTGAGGTCATGTTAGAACTCATATAATGTTTATCTATATAGTTTATATATAGTTTGATCGTTTCTCTTCATTTTCTATATAGAAAAAGCTAACTCCATGTGGTCTTTGAGGACAACAACCTCTCCTTACACATCAATTTGTCGGACTGTATATTTATAATCACACCCTCCAGTGTCACCCAAATGAGGATGAGGTTCACTTTTCAGTCTGGTTCCTCTCAAGGTTTCTTCCTCTTCCATCTAAGGGAGTTTTTCCTCACCACAGTCACCTCAGTCACCTCAGGCTGGTTCATTAGGGATAAATACAAACACATGTAAGTATAAGTTTAATATTAATCTTAAATATATTTGTACTATATTAATTTTGTATAATATTAATAAACATTTTGCATTATATTTCTAATGCACTCTCAAGCTGCTTTAAGACAATGTCCATTGTTAAAAGCACTATAGAACTGAATAATAAGCCTACATGTCAATAATGTGCCATTACCACACAATTAAATTGTAAATACCTTGGATTTAAAAGCTTATTTTAAGCCAAACGATGCATTTTGGAATACATTTGTTTGAATTAGTGAGTTTAGTGACTTAAGCATGACTTGACTATGCATTAGTGTTAAACAACCCAGTGCTAGTAATAACAACCCGTATGGTGTTACAGTATAATTCGGCAAATGTAAGGAAATCAGCTCTGCTTGTCAATTCCATGATACGGTATGGTATCATTTTGGAATTGAGAAGGGCGATAAGAAACAATGACATCTTGTAGATGTAATTTTAGATAGAGATTACATGTTTTCTTCAATCTCTATTATCTAATGGCTATATCTTACTGTATATGAAACAAGTACCGGTTCCACAGACATAACTCCAGGCTCCAGCTCTTAATATCTCACCGAAGTGAAAATCCACACCTGTAGCTACGAGAAATGACGATTACCCAAAGCCCCGTTAACAAAACTATAACGTTGTAATTATATGTCACTTTGGAGTAATGCTCTGTATGGTGCACTGTATTTTAGTACACAGAGTGTCATAAAGTGGTGCAGTTCTACCTCCTTACTCCTTAACACTCTCACATACAGGCTTCCTCCTACTCGCTACTCCATATGGTGAACAGGAGAGTAGCGCTATCTGTATGGCATTATATAGTCTCTACATGACCAGGATTCCTGCTGAGCCTCCACATGGCAGCACATATGCGGTTACTGAACATCCTGTGAGGCTATAATATGGCAAGGAGTCTCAGAGTAGCAGGGGGTCTCAGAGATGGTAGTTGAGATGACAGTACTAAGCTTCTTTATCAGATGGACACTCGAAATTTTGCCATTTTGGCTTTTTCGAATGATCTCGGAAGACGATGTACGGTATTAAAATACGCTTTCCTTGCATCTATGGTTGACTTTTTCCATCGTGTTACTCAACACTGACAGAAATAAACACACATCTTTTCAAATCATCTGTCAAGTTAGTAGTGCTGCCTGGAAACGTTACCCTGGGCGATGTTTATATCCTGCGATATCTCAAAATACAGCCATGTGTCAGATTTTATTTTCCTGTTGTGGCAGCAGACATGACAGTTTGTTTCACAGTGTGTCTTGTATCGTAACATTCAGGTTGAGGAATTACTCACAGTCATAGCTTAAAGTGCACATGATATTTATCTAGTGAAGTATGGAAATGATGAATGGTTCCCTCTCCAGAGAACTTATGGTTAGAATCAAAGCGCCAGTACAATTACGTTTCCAGTGTAGTACAGAACGAAGCCAAAGGTTTGTAGACACCTGAGTCTGAAGACACACTTTTATGTGGTTCTTTTACACATTGTTCAAAAAAAAATTTGAGACACACGATTTTAATAAATTTCTGAATGATGTAACATTACAATTTCCTTTTACTGGAACTAAGAAGGCCAAACTGGTTCCAGTATGACTGTCAGGGATGCGGGGGGAAAAAACAGACCCAAATGCAGGGTAGCGTAAAATAAACAGGTTTAATAAATAAAAGCACACAATACAAGGACACCGACAAGACGTAACACAAGACGATAAAAGATGACGTAGGACGACAAGGATTACGCGCTGCCATAGGCAACGTGGCACGGCTAAATAGACATGACAATTAACACCTAAGGAACAGGTGTGCAGAGACGGGGAGGAAGAGACAAGGCCGGGGCAGACACGTGAACACCGAACATACACAAAAGCATGTGGGGCTGGATCCTGGCAATGACAATGCATCTGTGCACAAAAAGAGCTCTATGAAGACATGTATTAAGTTTGGAGTGGAAGAACTCAAGTCCCTGCACAGAACCCTGACCTCAAACTCATTGAAAACCTTTTGCGGTTGAGATAAACTAAAACTCTGACCCCAGACCTCCTCACTTAACATTACTGCCTGATCTCACTAATGCTCTTATGGCTGAGGGAACACAAATCCACACAGCCACGATCCAAGATCTGGTGAAAATCTAAGCTTAGTGGTTCTACTGATCAGAAAGTCATGAGTTCAACCCCGTTATTGCAGAGCTGCCGATGCTCGGCCTTTGAGCAAGGCCCTTGTTGTCTCCAGTGGGCCAATATAAGTCCATCTCCGACAAAAATTACATTTCATTACTTTAAAAAGCTTTTTTTTTTCATCTCAGCAGGACAGGAGCTGGAACGAGTGATTCGACACTCCAATTGTCCAATTTGTAACACATTAATAAATCCTGATAGCTTCACCATTTCAGCTAAACTACAATCTTCCATTAAAACCTAATCAAACAATCTGAGTCTGGCCAAAACATCCCGGTGATAATACTTTCCTTCCTACGCTGATCATTTAAGTGATTTATGTATAACAATCACCATATCAGCCACTTGTTCAGGAAGTGTTTAAAATAAACAGGATCAAGCCTGATGCGTGGACAGCATCACGAATCCTGGACCGGCCTGTGAATCGCAGGATGCCTAGAGCAGATGCCTGTTGGTGGAGGATAGCAGGCAGGCAAAATGAATTTCTATGTGTCACGGTATCATTCTAAACTGCACATTCAGCACTCGGAGACAGAAAGAGAGTGAGGGTATAAAAGAGAAAGATTGAGGGGAAGAGAGTTAAACACACATAGGCTGTGAGAGAGAGGAGAGAATGGAAATAGCAGTACAACTCGGCAGGGACATTAGACCTGTTTCATTGTCACATGACCTGTCATTATTCCCAGTCTGTTAGTGAGCACTATATACAGTATGTGTCGGTATGTGTGAATGAATGACACAATGAGATCCCATAGACACAGATACGCTCATGTCCCTGTACAGATAGTGGCAACAAAACCCACATAAGGCAGAGTTAAATATATAACTACACTCTGAACATCCTGGTTATTTCTAGACACTGTCTTGATCATTAGGGATGTGGTAGTAGGGATGAGTAGGCATCAGTAGGGGTGTGGTACTGTAGCCTAGTGGTTAAGTTGTTGGGCTAACAATTGGAAGGTTGTGAGTTTGATTCCTACTGTACGTCCACCAGGTTCCCACTGCTGGGCCCCTGAGCAAGGCCCTTAAACCTCAATTGCTCAGTTGTATAAAAATGAGATAAAAATGTAAGTCGCTATGGTCGCTAAATAATGTAAATATAAATCATTATTAACCTGTACTCTTTCAATAATGGGGGAACATACAGTATAAAATATATAAAGTTATAGCTTTACATGTAGCTGCTTTAACTTTTCCATATTTTCTAGAGTCACATACTGAACGTGAACCAGACTATCTGTAGACTATACTACTTCATATATATCTTCTTATATTATATTCACCTGTGCCTTATCATAATTTATTTTATTTTGTTCTTTTCCCTACTATTGGCTATACGTATATATAAAGCACAGAGTCAGTTACTGGGTCCGAAGAGTGTTCAAAGTGAGAGAATCCACCAAGAGGCAATTCTCAGCATGATGCTACCACCACTATGCTTCACTGGGATTGTGTCATCTGGGTCAAAAGCAGCCTTAGTTTTGAATCAGATACAGAGTGAACAAACAGTTCACCAGAGAACGTTTTGAGCAAACAGGATTCATATGTGTCATTATTCTTACATAAAGCTTAGCTGTATCTCCCTCCTTTGGATCACTTTAGTCCCTGGTCTCAAAATCATAAGTTTTTTTAAACTTTCTAACATCCTATTCTAAATTTAAATACTTGTATAAAATAAACATTGCATCCACATACTGAAACCGGGAACCTTGCTAGAATCCAGGCCAACAAAACCCTGCACCGTGACCACCCCTATTCACCTTCTGGTAACCCCCACCGTATCTGTCCGCCTGGAGACCGAAGATATACTTGTTTTCGCTTCGGCTGCTTTGAGCTTTCCAGGCATCCAGTTATGAAGTACAAAGTGCTTTAGTCCACTTGGCTGAGTTATCTACCACTGCACAAGGATGATCTCAGGTCAGACGCGAAAGAGAATCTTTTTTCCAAACAAAATCTGGCACCATCATGATGTACATCCATTTTTTTAGACGCCAGATAAAACTACCTATGAGTTACCTCCAGGTTTTATTTTTGCCTCTGGTGCATTCTATAAAGATAGCCTAGAGTGAGAAAAAGAGAGTCTTGTGCATAGTTTATATCTTACTTAACCAAAGTCACCCTGTTTGACATTTACTTGCCAAGCGAGAGACTACCACCAGCAGTACCTGGAAACCAAAAAGCTCTGTTTCCCAAAAACTGGAGTCCACAGGATCTAGTAATGATATTAAGAAGACATTTTTAGTGTTTATCTTTCTGTGGAACTTACCCCTGCTCTCATCTTCGAGGGCACCAGAGACTGTTCACCTTGATAAAATTCCCATCATGCCCTGTAGCTGCATGCCGCAATGTGGCCTTGCATCTGAAGTTCTTCCCACTGAGGGATTTAAATAAATGACAGCAGTAAAAGGCCCGAGGCTGTACGGCATCGGAGCTACTCCCTCATCAGCCCTGTCAGATGGAAAGAAACCACCACACCGCTACTTTAAGAGTGAGAGTGTGCAGACGTTTTCTTTTTTGTAAAAAGCACTTCAGTCTATCCAGAGACACTCTTTCAATTTGTACAGTTCTCGAGAGGCCAGCCATCTTTTACCCCCCACATTTTTCCTTCCACACCACAGAAAAAGAGCAGAAGCCTGGCAGAAACTGGCCAAATGCTTCAATAAAAATCATATTTTTGCGAACACGTTGCACTTATGTGGGTGGACTGCTTTAAATTATATAATGCCATGCTGTTAGATTAGCGGCTACATTTCTGTGTTCGTGATCGGGCGGTTGTATGTTTAAATATCAGATTTTTTTTTTTGTCTGCAAGATTTTTAAGTTCAAATTGCTTAGATATTAGTTTCTATACATTTTTTGTTGAGATCCTCACAACACCTAATGAACTAATATTAAACCACAGGAAAAACACAATGCTATTATTATAGTCATGTCATTAGTTCTCACAATACTACAAGCAGTTAAGGCACTGGGTTGTTAATCAGAGGATTGGGGTTCAGGCTCCAACTTTGCCAAGCTGCCACTCTTGTGCTCCTGAGCAAGGCCCTTAAAGGTGGGGTCTCCGTTGTTTGAAAGCCAATGTCTACATATAAAATCACCAAAACAAACACCCCCTAACCCAAATGGGTCTCACCCCTGTATCGATAGCTCCGCCCACACATACATACGTGACCCAGGCTAATAATGGAAAGAAATGTGTCTTTATCATAGCTGAAGGGAAGAACAATACGATTGTAGATAAACAAACAAGCAAAAATGACACACAAGCATAATCATGCAAAGGACAAAGGCATATATTAGTTCTGTGTAACAAAGCAAAACCAACGTTACTCACCTATCGAGAAGGAAAAAAGCACCTCGGGGTCTTAAGTAAAGTTGAGTTTCCCGAGTCAATAACTCCTGAGCTAAACGCTGTTACTACACAAAACGCGGTTGTAGCTGCCTCTCTACATTACTACGATAGAAAAGAGGTGTTATTTGTGTAGTAACAGCGTTTAGCTCAGGAGTTATTGACTCAGTAAACTCCAATCTGTGAATATGCTCCAACTTCCTGCTCCTTCAGTTCTCTCCAGCGCTGGAAAGCTAATCCTATATTAACACGTCCTACTTCTTGCCTTATCGTAAGCCTTTCTTCACTTTCTTTTTGTTTTTATCCTCCATGTCAATGTTAAAACCGCTTTCTGCTAATGTCACACATGTGCACTGAACACTCTCTCCGCACATATTGACAAGCCCCGCCCCTTTCTGCTCATCGGCTACACGTTTGTTTTGATTTTTGTTTATTTTTCGGCCCGACTCAGTTTTCTGAAGCATTTCTCAAAAATCGGAAACCCTACCTTTAACCCGCTCTGCTCCATCAGTGCTGTATTATAGTTGACTTTGTGCTTCCAAAGCTGGGATATGTGAAGAAATAATTCCACAATGCTGTAATGTATATGTGACAAAATAAAAAGGATTCTTCTTTTCAGACCTTTCAGGGAAAATGCAGATAAATATTCATACTGGGAAATATTAGCATTTTCTACTACTTTATCTTTTGCATGTATGTTAATTCCAGGTAATTTTTCAACATTTTCTTACAGCCCAAAAGAAAAATATATATATATATTGAACTTTTCTATAAAAAAAATTGCGCCTAAGTGAAAACAGAAATACTTATAAGACACTGCAAATTCTTAAAACCCAACAAAACAGGAGCAAATTCCCTATTTTAGCCTCAGAGAAAAAAAGAGTTAAAGTTAAGGTGCCAAAGTTCACTCAATCTTAGCCAAAGACAAATGTATTGGCATAAATATTTAAATCTAAATACAGTATGACTAAAATATATCTTAAATGTATCAGAGGTATTGCTCTGACATCAGAGACAACATCTCCAAATGTGCATATACTTAATAAATTAACAAAATAAATGATTATATTTTTTGTAATTTACTAAAGAAAATCGAATTTTATGAACCAGATTGTTATAAAACAATCAAACGGCTGGCTGATTAACTTTACTGATGATATCGAGTAAGACAGCGTTTTGAGAATGACTTTATATTTATGAAATAAAACATAACTCAGAACTGAGTGGAATTATAAACATATATTAGAGAATATATTAACTCCAGTCCTGAAAGTTCATATCACTTTTTGTCGTCTACACGTTCGCAACAGACAATAAAGCTACAAAGGGTAAGATGTTAAAAACTGTGGTTTATTAACTATGTTTTAATACTTTTTTTTAATTCAATATTAAAACTGATCATGAAGATTCCTGTTTTTTTTCTGGTTGCTGGAACTGGAGCTTTTCTCTACACTGTATAATTCTGATACTGAAAAAAGTTCTTGTAAAAAGATCACTGTCCGTAATTTCACAGCTCGTACGTTTTCAAATGAATCCGTGAAGCACAAAAATCCCATCGGTGGCTCGCCTGCACTTTCAGCTGCACGCTTAATCAGACCCACACTATCAGATTTCCCTCAGCTAATGACTCCATCATTCCTTCTGGAAACATGAGTGTGATGAAAACGACTGAAACAAAGAGATGAAAAGAGATACGCAATTAAAATCAAGTTTGTGAATTTATGACCAGAAAAATAAAAGACTCACTCGTATCGACTCGCTGAGTCATTTGTCATCCTTGCGTACTTTGTACCTGAATTTTGTGCCAATTTAAACAGCAGCTTTCTGAACCAGAGAAACCTCTCCTTATACAGTTACCTGCCTCACACACATGAACTCCAGCTTCACTAAAGCTGTGGCTCTTATTTCATGCCGTGTGCTTCTTATTTTGTTTCGGTCCTCCTATGCCTGTGTTTCGTCATCAGTAACACTGATGGTTAAATTAGGACCGGTTTGTGTCTTAAAAACTCGTACGCATTTTGAGTTTTACTTGACAACAGGATTTGGAGGTGACACGTTGTGTAACTGTCAAAAGAAAATTATTTTTACTGAGATGCGTGTTTGTAAGTTTCCATTATAAATGTATTTCAATTTGAGTTCATTAAGAGTTTAAAAATGGGATTAAAATGTGTGTATGTGATATTCAGGAGCTGATCTATAATGTGTAGCCCTTTGAAACGTTTTAAAGTCCGGGGCTCTTGAAGTAAAATTTGCTATTGAAGCTTGACAGGTCACATAGGGGGAAGTCGTGGCCTAATGGTTAGAGAGTTTGTCCCCTAACACAGTGGTCCCCAACGCCCGGGCCGCGGACCGGTACCGGTCCGTGGACCAAATGGTTCCCGGGCCGCCCAAGGAACATTAAGATATTTCCATTTTATTTACTGTGGTGTATTTCTCTCGGGATTGTGCGACTTTCCACGGATGAGAGGTTAACCGGGAGCTGAGAGACGTCACCTAAAGCCGCACCAATACCGCGCATGCGCAAAATTTCGTGATCTCGGGCCGAGTTTAGGTGACGTCTGGAACTGAGCGGCTGCAAGCGGCAGTGGTGTTGTAGCTTTGGTGGAGAGAAGGTGTGTATCGCTCTTCTCTCTGTTCACCGGTACATGTTTAACAGTGCTTGGTGTACGTGTATATTGTGTTTGCTCAAATTTAACACACAAATTAGCAAAAATGAGCACGAAACAGACGTCGTTAGAAAGTTAGAAACTCTGCCGGTGTTCTGGATTAAAGTCATGGCGGAATACCCTGAGATTGCCACCACAGCACTTAAATCCCTATCGCCATTTCTGACTTGCTATCTGTGTGAAGCGGGGATTTCTGCAGTGATGGCAACCGAAACAAAACAACGGAATAAACTGGACATAAGCAACACACTTCGGGTGTCATTGTCTCCTATTACCCCAGATGGAACCGTCTTGTTATAGTTTTTCACGGTGTCTGTTAAAAACAGAGCGAGATCAGATAAACAGCGAAAAGCCATCTGTATGAAACATGGCCATTATTTCATTAGACCAGTGCAGCTATACATTGATTGCAATGGACACATTGAGTAATTAGTAGAAGGAGGTCTTTTCAAGTCAATCGCCTCAGTTCATTTTTCTTTCTACACAGGCTCACGTATGACAGGGGATTATGCCTCTTTTCCACCGAGGCAGTTCGGGTGCTGGTTCAGAGCCAGAGCCTAATTTAAAATCAGTTCTTTCTTTTTCGACACCCAAAGCACCGGCTCTGCACCAGGAAAAATGGTTCTTAGGTACCACCAAAACTTTGCTGGTATAGACTTAAGGATCGCTTGCATCAGGGGCTGGGGGCGGGGTTACTGTGACCAAAAAGACAATAGCGTTGTTAGCGCCATTTTAAATCAGGATTCGCCACGTTTGGTTGCCAATGTAGGTTTGCAAAGCCATGAGCATTAACAGTACAGCAACATTCGCCATTGTTGATGCTGTGTTTGTGTTTGCCGCTGCTGTGCTAACGTTACTGTATAATGATGTACACAGTGACGTAAGACTTGGCTCTGTGATGGCTCTCTAGCCCATGGAAAGGCAAACCGGTTCTTAGAAGGTTCGCCAGTAGAACCAACTTTTAACCAGCATTCTAAACCAGCACCCGGTTCTTTCTGGTGGAAAGGAGGCATTGGTGCCCAAGATATAGTCCATC
This sequence comes from Tachysurus fulvidraco, assembly GCF_022655615.1. Classification (NCBI taxonomy): domain Eukaryota; kingdom Metazoa; phylum Chordata; class Actinopteri; order Siluriformes; family Bagridae; genus Tachysurus; species Tachysurus fulvidraco. The sequence continues at coordinate 6,592,635 of NC_062525.1, forward strand.
AGACCTATTTACCCTGCCAGTCCATCGCACCTATTCATACTCAGGGCAGTGGTGGCAAATTGTTGAAGGCTCTAGACATAATAAGACCCTTAACCCTCTCTGGTCTAGGGTTATGGTAATACCCAAGCATACCATAAGAATCCTACAGAATTTCACTGTAATGTATATGTGGCAAATAAAGCTTTCTTCTTCACACACTACATAGAAAAGCAACAGGAAAACATCAGACTAATTGATCCACTAACAAGCAAAATACAAACGAGGACATTGATAAGGTGGTATATAGAGACCTCCTAGAGGCCTGAGATTGATATGACTTGTACTGTAATATATTACAAACCTCTCTTAATTAAATATGCATTGCTAGTTCAGACTCAATTAATTAGAAAAAAATGTACAAAGTGCAGCCATTACGCAGCTAATCGAATGAAAACACAGTGTGTTAGAGCCTGACCTTGATGGATGAAAATGACAGGTTTAAATGTTAAGTTGTATTTTTTTTAATGCTGATAGATTGCTCCAATTATTTCATTCATTAATTTATTAATTCTTCACTGCATTTAATTTTTTGCACAGTTATTGTCAGGACTCAGCCCGGACTTTGGCCACTTCCGGGCCCCGCATTTGTCCGGTGGGGGGTGTCGCTTCACATTTGGTTTCCGTGGAGGACATCACCCCACTTCCTGTCTGTGGGGGGTGTTGCAGGCCCGTATTTTTTGGCCCTATGGATTTTATGTTTTGTGGAGGATTTTTTTTTCTTTCTTCCCCTCCCTGTTCCTGGTGTTTGAGAGGTGGGTCCGGCCGTGGTGAGTCTGGCCGCTCGTTCGCCCTGCTCGGCTGTGGACGTCGCTCATTCGCCCTGCTCGGCTGTGGACGTCGCTCGTTCCCCCGCTTGGCTGTGGATGTCGCTCGTTCCCCCTGCTCGGCTTTGGACGTCGCTCGTTCGCCCTGCTCGGCTGTGGACGTCGCTCGTTCCCCCTGCTCGGCTGTGGACGTCGCTCTTTTGCCCTGCTCGGCTGTGGACGTCGCTCGTTCGCCCTGCTCGGCTGTGGACGTCGCTCGTTCCCCCGCTTGGCTGTGGACGTCGCTCATTCCCCCTGCTCGGCTGTGGACGTCGCTTGTTCCCCCTGCTCTGACTGCGCAGCCGTGTGCCTTGCTCTCCCCACCTGCCTCGCCGTGTGCCTTGCTCCCCCCACCTGCCTCGCCGTGTGCCTTGCTCCCTCCACCTTCTTCACCATGTGCCTTGCTCCCCCCACCTGCCTCGCTGTGTTCCTGGCTCCCCCCACCTGCGGGCCCTACTGTTGTCTTTGTCCTGTCTCTAGTCCGTGTGTTGTTTCATGTCCTTTTGTTATTGAGCCCTATTGAATGAATATATATATATAGAAAATGAATGAATGAATGAATGAATGAATGAATGAATGAATGAATGAATGAATATATTCAGCATTGTATGTCTTTGTCATGTCATGTCATGTCATAACCACAGCAGTGGTTAATATGAAGCTCATATGAAAGACATTCAGCACTTTAAGAGTTTGTAGTTTTCTGTTTTTACCTAGACTACTAGGGACAATATATTCAAAGACTGGAAAGAAAGTTATTTCTAGTTTTAATGCTGATATTAAACCCATTTCCACTCTCTGAGCTGCCCCAAGTGCCCCACTTTAAAGGTGTGATCATCAACCAAGTATATTTAATGTACGGTTATCCAACAGAAGGAAAACACCCCTTACACTGAAACACAACAGTGTTCTGATTCCTTTTATATCAGACTTGTGGTGATAAACTAATTCATTTCTTTATACTGATGTCAGCAGTGTGCTGGTAAAAAGGGTTAAAGAGCAACACATCCGTTTGTGTATATTTTAATTTAATGTCGTTGAAGGTCTACGAAACAAGTTAGGTCCTGGTATTAATTATGTTTTTGCAGCTATATACAGTCATTTCCTCCCCAGTCTCTCTTTTTATCTCTCTTTACATTAATAAAACACAAGCCGAGTGCTGCTACACTCCAAAGTGTGTTATTCCCATATAACAGCAGGGTCTGGAGTGTGTTATAACAGTGTGTTACTCCACTCACACCAACAAGATTTGCCGACAGTTCTATTTTCAAATTTATGAACGCACAAATCAAACATTTTACCAGTTTATAGAAATAATGTCGTGGGCGTCCAAGAGACAAGCTAGTTCCTGTTCTTACTTATGTTATAGCCACAATAAGCAGACATCTCTCTCTCTCTCTCCTCTTACTCGAGAGAGAGGGAAGAGAGAGAAGGAGGGAGGGAGAGAGAGGGAGAGAGAGAGAGAGAGGAGAGGGAAAGAGGAGAGAGAGAGAGAGAGAGAGAGAGAGAGAGACAAGAGAGGGGGAAAAAGAGAGAGAGAGAAGAGAGAGAGTAGAGAGAGGAGACGAAGAGGAGAGAGCGAGAGGGAGGAGGAGAGAGAGAGAGAGAGAGAGAGAGAGAGAGAGACGAGAGAGGAAGAGAGAGAGAAGGAGAGAGCGAAAAAGGGAGAGAGAGAGAGAAGGAGAGAGAGAGAAAGGGAGAGGAGGAGGAGAGAGAGAGAAAGGAGGAGAGAGAAAGGGAAGGATGGGAGAGGAGGAGGAGAGAGAGAAGAAGGAGAGAGAGAGATGAGGAGAGAGAGAGAGAGTGAGGGGGAGAGAGATGAGGAGAGAGAGAGACTAGAGAGAGAGATCTCTCTCTCTCTCTCTCTCTCTCTCTCTCTCTCTCTCTCTCTCTTACTTTCTCTTCTCTCTCTCTCTCTCTCTCTCTCTCTTACTTTCTCTCCTTCTCTCTCTCTCACCATAACAACAATAATACAGTTTAATTTGTTAAAAAAGGGACTTCATTATTATTCATTAAAAAGGGATTATTACATAAATTATTATTTTTATTATTATTATTATTATTATTATTATTATTATTATTAGATAAAGACCAAGTGTTGTGAGCTGTTACTATAGAAACAATAGTGTATTAGAAGTGAGGTGTGCATTAATATCAATCTATTTTTCATGACTTTCTGACCAATCAGATTCGAGCGTTCAACTACGCTGTGGTATAGAGAGTTAGAAAAGTTCTAAGAATGGAAATTGATTTAAATTGATTATTTTTATCATGTTTAATAAAGTTTCGAATGTTTTGCTGAACATTTGCTTTGTAGTTTTTTGTTTTATGTTTTTTTTTCCTGAAGTACGGTTTCTTAATTAGAACATTGTTTGGCTGCCAAGAACGGTGTAAAGGAATTTATGCTGACCGTGGCTGTGGTTCCACATCACCAGTTTAACAACAACTCAGCAAATGCAGTTTGCACAAATCTATTGAGCTCCACAGCACAAGGCCAACACAGTGCACGCTTGGATTAACATAGCTACAGCATACACACTGATGGTGGAGCTAAAGTTACACACTGCGTCCTGCAGAAAGCTTCCGACGGTTTAATGACGAGTCGTCTTCTGCATTAGCACACAGACATGTTGGGTTTGAGTGTGATTTTTACCCTTCTAGCCCTTTACCCTTCTAGCGTCCCAGTCGGTCTTCAACCAAACAGCCTGTATTTTTTTCATCACGCCTCATTTAATCCATCTCCTAATTATAAGCACATGCTGAAATCTGATGCTTTAAAGCAGCAAAATCACAAATCACCAACATGGAACTTACTCCCATTACACCCTGCCGACGTCCTGAGGCACTAATCAATGTGCTACAGCCAGTGATCAATTATTAAAATATTTTTTCTACTGAGGTTCGTTTAAATTTAATAATTCAAACTGCAACTACACTTATTTTTCAGATCAAAAAAAAAATGAATTTTAAGATATTGCTGACGGGATACTGTAACTAGAACGTGTGTGTGTGTGTGTGTGTGTGTGTGTGTGTGTGTGTGTGTGTGTGTGTGTGTGTGTGTGTGTGTGTGTGTGTGTGTGTGTGTGCGTGCAATAAATTAGTCTACCTCCATTTATGGCTTATTTTTTCATCAGAAGTGAATTTATCACAATAGTCTTTCTCTGCCACGGATCCTCGCAGTTTACACATTTCATCGCTTTAATATTTTCCTTTAGTTGCTCGTGAAATTGCTGTGAAATGAATTTCTTGTGAAGAAGAATTTTCAAAATAATAACTAGTATATAGTAACGCTGTCACTTTAATCCCCCATCTCCTCACCCCATCTTACAGGTGAAAAATCTGAAGCAGTTTAAAGGCAATGAACAGGAAAACAAGTTCGTCATAGAAAACTAAAAACTATTTCGATATCTTTTGTTACTTGTGTATCAAAGGGACGTCTATTAAAATTAGTAGGAACAATTTAATCCTCAAATGTCCAGTCCATAGAGATCTCGCTATTATTATAGCTAAAGAGGCTAGAACAAAGAGGGGAAAAGTAGACAACAGATGTAAACGAGCCCTAATTGGAGCGTCGAATAACAATACCGGTCACTGTTACTATGGGAACAAATATATTAGCAATTGGAGACAGGACCACACCACTCAAACACACACACACACACACACACACACTTACAGGACCACTGGCTGTGGCACAAATCAACAAACCTGAGAAGACTAGAGAACGTTACAGGATCATACCTTGTTTGGTAATTCTATCACAAGTTCCTGAAATACAGTCTGCAAAGATATCAGTAGTCCTTAAAAGTCCTTAAACATCAGCAATGTGACCAAGTTTGCTTGACAAGGAGGCGATCAGAACATACTTTATCCCTTTAATAGCAGAATAAAGACATGATTTATAACACCACAGTTCACTGCCTTTGTTGCTGTGAGGTTAATCTAATAAGGACAAGGTTTGGTTGGTTACTCACATGGTCAGGAGTCAATCTGCCATTTATGGTGACATCATCACATGAATCCTAATTAACACTAGTTGTGATTAACCTATAAATATCTAACTGTAAATATTTCTCAGTGTATATGAATCCTCACACACACACACTCACACACACACACACACACACACACACACACACACACACACACACACACACACACACACACACACACACACACACACACAGACACACTCAAAGACACACACACTCACAGACACTCACAGACACACTCACAGGCACACACTCACAGGCACACACTCACAGGCACACACTCACAGACACACACACACTCACAGACACACATACACTCACAGACACACACACACACTCACAGACACACACACACTCACAGACACACACACACACACAGACACACACACAGACACACACACACACACAGACACACTCACGGACACACACACACACTCACAGACACACACACACTCTCGGACACACACACACTCTCGGACACACACACTCTCGGACACACACACTCTCGGACACACACACTCTCGGACACACACACTCTCGGACACACACACTCTCGGACACACACACTCTCGGACACACACACTCGGACACACACACTCGGACACACACACTCGGACACACACACTCGGACACACACACTCGGACACACACACTCTCAGACACACACACTCTCAGACACACACACTCTCAGACACACACACTCTCAGACACACACACTCTCAGACACACACTCACAGACACACACTCTCAGACACACACACTCTCAGACACACACTCACAGACACAGACACACACACTCAGACACACACACTCAGACACACACACACACACAGACACATACACACACACAGACACATACACACACACACACACTCACAGACACACACACACACTCACAGACACACACAAGGTGTCCTGCCTTGATACACAAAGACGCCTGAGATAGGCACAGGCTCCCTGTGACCTGAGAAGTTTGGATAAGCGGTAGAAAATGAATGAATGAATGAATGAATGAATGAATGAGTGAATGAATGAATGGTTAAGGTTGGGATGTGCCATTACAGTGTATCTACCTTACAGCACTCATTCATTTCAATTCATATACATTTCTCATGCTATTGCGTTGCAATAAATATTCACAGGTACCTGTTAATAAACACAGACAAACAAATTGCTGAATAAAGACAAGAGGCCTCATTTATCAAGCTGGTTATGAACAAATATAAATTGAGCAGAAGAGATTTACACAAGGAATTTACACAAAGTCTACTTCTATATACATAAACGTACATATGAGGCACCTCCACACATGGCCAACTTTACACACACACACACACACACACACACACACACACACACACACACACACACACACACACACACACACACACTTCATGTGGTACTGTTCACGTTCACTGTGTACTGCACCAGCTGTATAGAACTGTAATGACAACAGCTTTGTCAGTTTCTTCTTGACTTCATCACCATCATCATCTGCTTTATAAACAAATTTCACTGGTCTTGATTTCCCATTAATGAAAAATGCATTCCAGCACAAATCCATAAACAAGGACGCATAAGACTACCTCTTCCCTAAAGGCAAAATTAATGGCGTACAGTATGTCAGCGTACAGTATGTCTTTGCTGACAAGCTGCAGCGGCTGAGCTTTATTACTGAAAGATTTCACAAGCTCCGACATATAAGTGGTGATTTTGAACCGTTTAGTGAGCTTTGCCATTTATGGACTTTTGTAAGCATCGCTAAAATGAATCCATGTGATAATTTACAGGTGATTAGCATTGACAAACATATCCATGATTGCATTTGATTCAGGTTTGTCCTACCAAAACATTTATAATCAATTTTACTAAAAGCCTGGTGAATGAAAAGATAAACAGACTTCACAAATAAATGAAAAAACAAAATAAATAAATAAAAATTCATTTGGCAGATTCACAGACAGTTCTGGCTCCAGTGCTTTGCTGATTCTGGCATAGATTAGCATAGCCTGTAAAGAACTGATCACATCACTAATACAGGCTATACTAATTAAAGCCAGAGTCATCAAGTCGTCCTTCAGATCAGCAAATATCAGTAACTACTTCAATGCCAACAAAACAAACTGAAGCGTTTTGGAATACTTCTCATATGTACGTAATGTTTTAACTGTAATTCGACTGGTTTAAGACATAAAACTTTCATAACCTTGTCAGCCTGGATAGACATGGATGTTTACTGACAGTTTTCACTACGTGGAATGAGAGATATGAATCTTTATCTCCTGCAAAACTCCATCATGACTCCAGCCCTTGTCCTTGGACTGATTGTGTTCACCTTTTCTGTGTTTTTGCTCCGATTAATTTCTTTAATTAAACCCTGTTGTGTTTAATGTTTCTTTGTGAAGTCATAACACACTTTTGTTTCAGTATATTTCCTAGTTTTGCAATTTCCTAGTTTAGACCTTCTGCCCATGCTTGGACCCCAGCTAATATACTGTATAATATCACTAATAATCTTGGAAGCAGGTTCGCCTCACACCTCCAGGGTTGGGGGTTCGATTCCCACCTCTGCCTTGTGTGTGTGGAGTTTGCATGTTCTCCCCGTGCCTCGGGGGTTTCCTCCGGGTACTCCGGTTTCCTCCCCCGGTCCAAAGACATGCATGGTAGGTTGATTGGCATCTCTGAAAAATTGTCCGTAGTGTGTGAGTGAATGTGTGTGTGTGTGTGCCCTGCGATAGGTTGGCACTCCGTCCAGGGTGTATCCTGCCTCGATGCCCGATGACGCCTGAGATAGGCACAGGCTCCCCGTGACCCGAGAAGTTCGGATGAATGAATGAATGAATGAATGAATAATAATCTTGGATTATTCCACAGTGCCTCACAATGCATCTGCATACAGTATAACTTGCTGCTTGATTCAGCATATGCTCATTGCTTCTGTATATTGCAAAAACTTACAGTAGGTATAGAGGTGTTTGAGGTCAGTCTGGTTTGTTCTTTGATTATTTTGTCTGTCTGCATAACTGCTAAACTCCATAAACCTGAATCTCTCATGCACACTTTCCACTAATTTCCATCTTTCCTGTGTTTAGATACACATTTCTTATTGGCATCAGCACAAGAATCCACAGGCTCTAAATCATTCAGCACAGTATCTTCATGGAAAATCCATCTGACTGCACTCTAAACTATCTTTGTAGAGACTTTTCTTTAAAAACACCTCATCCTTGGAACTTCTTTTCCTTCCCTGCTAATCGTTCTCACTTCTGATCTTCAACACGTCCTACAAACCGCTGCAGCCCCTTCATCCCAGCACTGTCGTTCTCCATCACTGTCGCACTCCTGTACTTTCACACACAGCAGTGCCTCATGAACTGTAATATGGATATCGGTGTGCTACAATGGGACACTTCTTATTACCAATCCTGCTTATTGTTACACTTACATCCTGCTAAAGCTGGGGCAGTTTGTCTAGTGCATCACAGTAAGCTTTCACTTATACTGATTACTAGTGTAGAGACAGTCATTTGTTTTGGTTAGTTGTCATTTGCTGCTGTGAATACTAATCTGTAAAGCCATGTTCAGCTCTTCTTCAAGAAATGACATGCTTTTTTTCCCCCAAACCAGATTGTGATGCAGGTGTAAAAGTTCTTTAGTGCCTTAAAAAGCAGTTTAAAGTCACTTAAGCATCTAAGGCACTAAATACACTTCTGTGCCTTCTTCAACAGAGTGTTTATGCGACAGGACAATGACAGGTTCTCCGAGATGCAACACTAAGGTTTTGGAACGTCCTAGCTCCACTAATCTCAACCAAGGTCCTATCTTTACACAGGTTCCAATGATGTTAAGTAGGTAGACGCTCCTGTCTTGCTTTATGCTAACGTCCACTATCAGATCCTTTGTTTTGCTGACATTCAGGCAGGACGGTGGTAACTGGCACCAGTTCTCCATTTAGGCCTTTTCATCATTATCAGAGATCCGGCTCATGACAATCAGCCTGATATTATGATCCATGATAATCATAAGTGGGAATGGAGTACAGCAGGGGGCTTAGAACACAACCCTGAGGGGCTCCAGTGCTGAGGGTGAGGCATGGTGAGATACGTTTGATCATCCATACTTCTTGTGATCTTCCTGTCAGGACGTTGGAGATCCAATGACACAGGGAAGGGCAGTCCCAGGCTCTCCAACTTAGTGATGAGTTTGAAGGGTTTAGAGTGTTAAATGCTAAGATGGAGTAATTTAATAACATAATATCTCTTACTGGGGTTGAGCACAGCTGTGTGGAGGAGGTGTGTGATGACATCATCAGTAGTGTGAGTGAGATGGTATATGAATTTTAATGGGTCCAGGGTGTCAGGTGATATGAAGAGGTGATAAAGTATCTGGGTGACAGTCACTGAGGCAGCGAGAATTACATATTATTATTATTATTATTATTATTATTATTATTATTATTATTATTATTATTATTATTATTATTATTTATTTTTTTTATTTAATTTTTTTTTCAGCTTTATTGCCAGGCATGTTTTGTTTTAGTGACATAATCTCCACAGTGTAACAGATGTCATTCTGTTACACTGTGGAGATTATGTCACTAAAACAAATGCCTGGCAATAAAGCTGAAAAAAAAAAAAAAAAAAAAAATATATATATATATATATATATATATATATATATATATATATATATATATATATATATATATATATATATATTTTGTTATTATCATTATTATTATTATTATTGTTGTTGTTGTTGTTGTTATTATTATTATAATTATTATTGTTATTAGTGGTGATGGAAGCGGTTTTATGAGTAGACTTGATTAGACTAAACAAACAGTGGCTTGCTTTCTGTCTGGATCACATCTCCCAGAGCAGATATTCATTTCTAAGCCTGTGCTCATTCTCGTCCCTGCAGCCTCAGGATCAGTGTGTCCTGTTCTGTCTGGGTTCTCCCTGTTATCTCAGTGTCTCTGTCTCGTCATCTCTAACGTACCGAGCACACTCTCACACATCGTCTTTGTGCTTTACGCACAAATCTGTACATGCAGACTGTCCTGAAGAGTTGAAGAGTACACTGAAGCTCATGTTCCTGACTTTACACTACAGTTATTTTGTGGAGGCCGAAGACAAACCCTGGAGACATTCTCTTTCTCTGGAGACATTCCCTTTAAGCGTGTACAAAGTACATAATGTTATCAGATGACATTTTTAACATTTTATGAATGGGATCTTTCAGTAGAATGGAGCATTTGCACAATTGTTATTCTTTAAATTATTTCCCAAATGATAATATATTTAATATGAAATAGAATTACAATTCCCATACATAATCCTGTTGAGTCAAATGCCACAATACTGTAATTTCTTTCCTTCCTACAAATTTTTAACTTTGTTTAAATAAACAGTTTACAAACGATTATAAAACAATCCCGAGATGAGAAGAGAAGAGAAGAGAAGAGAAGACAAGAGACGAGAAGATAAGAGAAGAGACGAGAAGAGAAGACAAGAGACGAGAAGACAAGACAAGAGACGAGAAGAGAAGAGAAGAGACGAGAAGAGACGAGAAGAGAAAGCAAGAGACGAGAAGAGAAGCGAAGAGACAAGAAGAGAAGAGACGAGAAGACAAGAGAAGAGAAGACAAGACAAGAGAAGACGAGAAGACAAGACGAGAAGAGAAGACAAGAGAAGAGAAGAGACGAGAAGAGAAGAGAAGACAAGAGACGAGAAGAGAAGACAAGAGACGACAAGACAAGACAGGAGAAGAGAAGAGACGAGAAGACAAGACAAGAGAAAAGAAGAGAGGAGAAGAGACAAGAAGACAAGACAAGAGAAAAGAAGAGAAGAGACGATAAGAGAAGAGAAGAGAGGAGAAGAGAAGAGATTAGATTTTGTTCATTCTTTTATTTTAAGAAAGAAATATTTCCTAATACTAAACAAACCTTAGCTGGAAAGTCATTAAAATTTCATCTCCAGAAATTATATTCCAGGCCACATGAAGTTTTGCAGACATAAAGAGAAACTTGTTATTTTTATTTCTCAAAATGCTCAGAAGTTACCACAGTAGGTCAGCTGGGGTCTTATTTGGTCTTCGGTACGGGGAAAAAGTGCAAAATTCCAGCACAAAAAAATCCCAAGGTCTGGAGAACCAAACGGATTCAAAATGACAAGATAAAAAAGTTACAAAAAAATCACGGCTAATTTTACGTGATGAAAAAATGTTTACCTTAGCAACAAATTATAAATAAATAAATAAATAAATAAATAAATAAATAAATAAATCTATAGGATCCTACTGTATAAAGATATTCATATATATTAAAGATATTAAAATTGTGTTACATTATTTTAGGGGAGTAAAAAAAAAAGTTTTGCTTTCAGCCAAAAGACTTTAAAGACTTTGGCTCTAAGTAACAGATGAAAAAGAAAAAGAACAAAATCTGAGCCATGCAACAAACACCCTGCCTGTGTTGACACAGAATGACCCACACACTTTCTGCTGACTGAGTAAAACCTTGCTGTTTAACAAGTTCAGTCATTTACACTGGCCCGGCGCCAAGCTGCCTTTCCGCTTCCTCGTCTCTACTCTTTATTATCATGCAGTGTGTCCACATTACAGAGGAACCACACCGAGCAGTGTGTGTAGATCAAGCTTCAGAGATTCCAATAGCACACACTACAGCTACGGTTCAGCTACTACTACTGCGCGCACACACACACGCACACCCACGCACACACACTAACACACACATTCACACACGCACACATTCACACACACACACACACTCACACACACTCACACACACACACTCACACACACTCACACACACACACACTCTCACACACACACACACACACACACACACACTCGCACACACACACACACACACACACACTCGCACACACACTCGCACACACACACACTCACACACACACTCGCACACACACACTCACACACTCTCGCACACACACTCGCACACACACTCGCACACACACACACACACACACACACACACACTCGCACACACACACACACACACACACACACACACTCGCACACACACACTCATACACACACTCGCACACACACACTCGCACACACACTCGCACACACACACACACACACACACACACACACACACACACACACACACACACACACACACACACACACACACACACACACACACACACACACAGCATTGGGGATTTAATCGGAATGCTGGCCGAACACCAAAATCCTTACAGAGTAATTGGATGTCCACACAGCAAGAATGAAGAGGAGAAACTCAGGTGCCTGTGCCAAACACAGATTTCTGACCTTGAGAGTCAGGAATAAGGGAAGGCAAAAGAGGATGTTAAAGTGAGTGGGGAGGGGCAAGAGAGCTGGAGAAAGAGGGGAAGAAGTATGGGGTCAGAATTGTTTCGTGATTCTGAATAAATACACTATGATCCACAAATAAATATAAAGAGTTTCACAAATATTTTTACAAATTTCACAAAAAGAAATGAAATTCACAAATAAATAAAATGGGATTTGCAAATAAAAAAAATATTTATAAATTGTATTTATTTGTGAATTGCTTCCTGCTCATTTGTGAATCGCGTTCTGTGCATTTGTGGATTTGAAACATTTCTAACGTCAAGAAGTGCACAAGAATCCACAAATAGGTGGACTCCGCCCACCGTCTACTCCAGCCAATCACGTTCTGATTTACTCGCTCTTCACACTACCACTGGACCCATTGATGATGCTGAAATCGTTTCCAAAGAAAGCAGAATTGAACTAACCCTTAGTGCTGGCTACAATCCATACAGGGTTACCAGATTGGGCTCGAATCTGCGACAAATGCTTTTTATTTGTTTTTGTTTTTATCGTATTTTGCAGTACATATTACACTGTGATAGTGCGAGTAAATCAGAACGTGATTGGTTTGAGGTAGACCGTGCCACGATTGGTCAGTGCCACGAGACCGTTGTCCGATTGGCTGGAGTAGACGGTGGGCGGAGTCACCTATTTGTGGATTCTTGTGCACGTCTTGACGTTAGAAATGTTTCAAATCCACAAATGCACAGAACGCGATTCACAAATGAGCAGGAAGCAATTCACAAATAAATACAATTTATAAATATTTTTTTTATTTGCAAATCCCATTTTATTTATTTGTGAATTTCATTTCTTTTTGTGAAATTTGTAAAAATATTTGTGAAACTCTTTATATTTATTTGTGGATCATAGTGTATTTATTCAGAATAATGAAACAATTCTGACCCCATAAAGAAGGTATGGGGAAAAATACAGAAGGAGGAAGTGAGAAAAAGAGACTGAGAGAGCAACATGTACAAAGATTATACAGCACAGGGTAACCAATGAAAGTTAAATCAAGAAAAGAGAGAGAAAGAGAGAGATTTTCCTTTTCCCAAGGATTCTCTCACATTATTTTGCGTTTTAAACGCTAAAAACCGCACAAAACAGAAAACGGCTGGGTTTAAAAAAAATGAAAACAGGTGGGTTTTCAAGACAAAGACACCAGAATTATTCAAAAACACCATGTAGTTTTTGAGATATACTCATTTAAAATAGAGCAGAAAAGATCACCTGCGAATGACGTACTTCCGTTTGGGAGGAGTATAGCGCTGACGTATGTGGCTTGAACAACCACATTCATTTACACCTGTCCAGTTTCATCTGAACTTCATTTACACCTGTCCAGTTTCATCTGAATCAACTGTCTGTCTATCTCTCACAGAACAACCTCCAAGATCCCAACCAGTCTGGCTTTAAAGCAGCTCACTCTACAGAGACAGCCCTTTTGGATGTCTCTGAGAAGCTACATACTGCTAGATCAGCCAAACTATCATCCGTCCTTATCCTCCTTGACCTTTCAGCAGCGTTTGATACGGTCAACCACAAGACTCTCTTATCCTCCCTCAAGAGTCTTGGGATTTGCGGATCAGCTTGGGAATGGTTTGCCTCCTACCTGGAAGGACGCTCATATCAGGTAACATGGAGGGGAGTGACATCTGCTCCACACAGACTCTCCACTGGCGTCCCACAGGGCTCAGTACTTGGTCCTCTTCTTTTCTCCCTGTATACTCACTCTCTTGGTGAAGTTATTTCATCACATGGGTTCTCTTACTATGCTGATGATACACAACTTATCTTCTCTTTCCCACCCTCAGATGCCACAGCTTCTGACCGGATCTCAGCATGTCTGGCAGAAATTTCATCATGGATGACTGCTCATCAGTTAAAGCTCAATCCTAGCAAAACTGAACATTAGACATTAGACATCTACAACATTAGTCTACTTCTACTACACTGGCTTCCGGTAGCTGCACGCATCCGATTCAAAACACTGATGCTGGCCTACAAAGCCAAAAATGGACCAGCTCCCTCTTACCTCAAAGCCCTCATCATTCCTCCCACTGCACCCCGCACCCCGCAACCTCCGATCTACCAGCACTGCTCGAATGGTTCCACCATCTCTCAGGGTAAGAGGCAAGTATACTACAAGACTCTTCTCTGTTCTGGCACCAAGGTGGTGGAATGAACTTCCCATAGAGGTCCGGACAGCTGAGTCACTGGCTATTTTCAAGCGGCGGTTGAAGACCTACTTATTCAGGAAACACTTCAACTAGCACTTCTTTCCTTATCTTTTGTTGCATTTAAAAAATAAAAAAAATTAATAAAAAAACCTGACACTTTTTTATTGTAACTTTGAACAAATGTTTTAAACTCATGGTATCTTAAGTATGTAACCTAGTGAACCAGCATTAATGTATTCAATGTTAGAGATTTAAGCACTTATGTACGTCGCTCTGGATAAGGGCGTCTGCCAAATGCTGTAAATGTAAATGTAAACGCGTCCCAGACCACCTCCTTGAGGGGTTTGAACCATCGGATTTATATCCGTCTAAAAAAACGTTCCGGAGGGCATTTAGACCTGGTCTTTTTACCATCGGATAGCCATCTGATCACAGAAAACACATGAAGTGACCAGGTGTAAAAAGCCCCTTGGTGTCATACACATCAACGCACCATCAGATGACGTGTGATGTTCATGCCTTGATGGGTCTGAGATGTTCTGACCTACATGATATTAGGCAGTGCTTTTAATGTTATTGCTGAGTACATGGATGGAGATTTCTACAGTACGTGTACAATATAAAAAAAAAGACTAGGAAAATACGAGTAGACAAGAAGTCAAGGCAGTACAACAGAATACAAATGTAGAAGTGTTTCCACCAGAAAAATTGCAAGATACAAGGAAAGAAGTAGGAAAAGAAGAAACTAGGAAGCAACTAAAGATGAAAAACTCCCGTACAAGGAAGCCGCAGTACAAGAAAGCCTAATTATGTCCTAATTATTTATAAACTATTTCTTCTTCTTCTTCTTCTTCTTCTTCTTCTTTGTAAATACTTTGTAAGTATTTACAAAGAAACACAAAGGCTACAAGAAACATCGAACATTTTCACAAGGGTCGGAGAAAACAAGGAGAACATGGCAACAGATTCAAAGAAGAACGATACAAGAAAACATGCAAAACCTAAAAGGAAACAAATCAAATCTGAAAGCCAAGGACAGTCCTTGAGTGAGCACAGGAACAACCCATCATGAACACATAATGAATGGATAACTAAACATCCATTTGTTTCAAAGATCTATTCATATTAATTTCATCGAAGACATTTCATACCGAATGCAGCTGAATAACCAGCAACAAGAAAACACAAATCTGTGTGAATCGTTAGCACGGCGTTCTGATCAGAAGTGCTTCAAATTCGCCATTTTTCTCCTCAGGGATTCATGATACACGATTCAAGGCGGTAAACAGGAAATAGCGTGCCGAGGAGGTCACTGCTGATTGTAGGCGGTTTATGTTACAGTAAAAACATGACGAAAATAAAAAATCCTGTTGCTCGCATGGCCTCAGAACACAAAGACCTGAGACCAAGCAAAAGAAAGAACAACTCACTCATGACCCATCAATGCTCCTACTTCAAGGCAACGTTCCACAAAGACACAAAGATGTGAGAGACATGTAAGGCTTTAGGCTGCTCATGAGAAAGAGTAGAAGGATTTACCGATCGCCTGAAGTCACGGCAGGTGAGCTTTACACAGAGACTAAGACAGAAGGCTACGGGTCTATTGAGGTGATGGAGAACAGAGAAATGGCCTTTCGTACATGGCTCAGATGAAGAAAGATGGCACACAAACTCATACTCTTACACAGGCTTCTGACACATCCCTGTACGGTGAGGTTAAATTAAAAACGAGACCTTCGCTTCTTATTAGCAAGTTTTTCCCCCCCCCATATAGCAAGCGGAGCATCTGTGTCCTGGCTTCTGCGTAATAGGAGGAACAGAAGCGGGACCCAAGCTGTGCCGATGACTGATAGTCCAGGGATTTAATCTCATAACCTGACAGACACAATTGGGCTTTTGAGGCTTTGATTGGATTCTAGTTATACTGCAAGTCATGTAAAGTGTAAAAGAAGGGTCCTGAGTTGCCCTCTTATCTGAAGATAGAAAATTTGATATGTAAAGTCCAACCCTGGTCGGTAGTCCGAGATTTTCTGCATGAATGTTTGTGTACTGGTTTCACAAAGCAGTGAGAGGGTTTATGGGTAAGCAAACATGATGGTGTGCCTTAAGATGGCTTCTATTCAGGCAACTGCTGCTCAGATGTGGCAATACAATCTGTAGATACTGTAGATAGACAGACAGACGGAGAGACAGACAGACAGGCAAGCAAACAGACAGACAAACAGACAGGCAAGCAAACAGACAGACAAACAGACAGGCAAGCAAACAGACAGACAAACAGACAGGCAAGCAAACAGACAGACAAACAGACAGGCAAGCAAACAGACAGACAAACAGATTTAAAAAGATAAATGGATGGATAAAGATAGATAGATAGATAGATAGATAGATAGATAGATAGATAGATAGATAGATAGATAGATAGATAGATAGATAGATAGATAGAGAGAGAGATAGATAGATAGATAGATAGATAGATAGATAGATAGATAGATAGATAGATAGATAGATAGATAGAGAGAGATAGATAGATAGATAGATAGATAGATAGATAGATAGATAGATAGATAGATAGATAGATAGATAGATAGATAGATAGATAGATCTAGTATGCTTACTTCAAATCTATCAGAAATGTTTCTAAACAGAAGTCATTAGTGGGAGCCAAGAACCCTTCCTGTAAACATCCAATGTTAAAGAGTTAAAGAGATTTATGATGAGCTTTGTGTTGGAAGCTCCGCCCTTCAACAAATAAGTAGAGTTTCCTTTCATGTTAATAAGCTAGCTAAGGTGTGGCATGAACATTGCAAAACTACTCATATCTTTAAGCAGTGAATTTTGGGGATAACCAAAACAAATACGATTTATTAACAAGATAACATGATACACCAACAGGGGGGAAAACAAAGAGAAACGTGGCACAGGGAACTTAAATCCAAACACGGAAGAGACGAACAGATCACAAACAACTCAAAACGTAAGCAAGACAAAGCAGAGCCGAGGAGTCCGTGAGGCGACATGCAACATGACACATTAGGATCAGGTGAGTAAAGGTTGGGAACAGACACATGAAAACAACACAGAAAAAGACACGTGGAACAAAAACACGCTGCCGGAAAGTCGCCTCAGGTTTTAGCAGAGAAGGTCCAAGCATGACCCGGACACACAATGGATTTACCAACCGTCTCAAAGCAGCTTTACAGAACATAAGAAACATAACACAAAATGTTTAACATAAAACGAAGACTAATATAATACAAACGTTCAAGATTAATATTAGACTTATACTTAAATGTGTTTGTATTTATCCCTGATGAACAAGCCTGAGGTGACTGAGGCGACCGTCGTGAGGAAAAACTCCCTTAGATGGAAGAGGAAGAAACCTTGAGAGGAACCAGACTGAAAAGTGAACCTCATCCTCATTTGGGTGACACTGGAGGGTGTGATTATAAATATACAGTCTGAATAAATGTGTATTGATGGAGAGGTTGTCGTCTTCAAAGACCACATGTGGTTTGCGTTTCCTCTAAGATTCCAACTGAAGACCGTACATCACTAGATGCCTCAGGATCCTCACAGGGTCAGCCTCATCTCAAAATCATGACACGGATGACAACTGGTACAAGCTCTGGATGCCTCAGGATCCACAGATCCATTGTGGATGTAGTTACCTGAGGGCAAAGATTATCTTATCAAGGGGCTACACAGCTATTGTTTAGCCTTTTCAAACCTCAGGATTCTCCATTTTCTCCGGTTATTGCAGCAGGAATGTGATGAATGATGTTAAATGCCAATTTGGTATAATAATCACAAAAGCTGATGTTGTCACAATGCTATCCTCTTCCTCAAGTGAGAAATTACGAGACCTGCGAATTCAAGTCGATGCCGTGATCATTTGCGTCCTCTTTAATAAAACGCTACATGCTGGGGTTAGTCTGCCACTTGTTTTCCATCTGTACCCTAAATCAACTGATTGTTTTCCTTTAATTAGATAATACACAAGATGGTGCAGCATTATATATTGATTTGCACTAATGGAATCCGTCTTTTTATAATGTACACATCCAATATAGCGGCCCGTCAGAGCAGCTTTCTTTAATGAAATTTGTCATTTATAAATGAATTGCACCGGGCATTACGTCAATGCTAAGCTGTTTCATTTAAAGACACACACACACACACACACACACACACAGACTGCTTGCTATGTCTGCAAACATGGACATTTTAATGGGATTAAGAGATCTCAAATCAGAGGCTTACAAAAAAAGCACAAAGGCATTCTGAGGGGAAGAAAAAGAAAAGGTTCGGCGTGTTATAAAGCTCGTTCGCTGTGTTTCTTTATTATAATGCTTAAAACGTATTAAAATGCCTATTCTGCTTTGAGACAATGTGAATTGTTGAAAGTGCTATACAAATAAATTGGAACTGAATTGAATAACGTCTGGGCGGCTCAAAGACGTAGCTCCGGTTTGGAGCGAGTATCTTTGTTGACACATGTACACACGTCAGCGTCTTGGTAATTAACATTTTTTGCTTTATCGTTTGTGTCAGGAATTTACGTCTATGACGTTGTTTAGTCGCACGTGGAAAAAAAAATCCAATTTGGATGGGTTTAGGCGTTTGTTGTGTTAAGCTGTGTGGTTCTAAAGACTATTTAATACCGCTTAAAAAGACTATTTAAAAGACACTTTCATGACAAATGCTCATGCTTTTTGGTTTTAAGGGCTAGTTCTTCATAGGAGAGTTAAGAGTGGTCAGAAAACTTAACCAGCGATATGCAAGGGACTCAAACAAAGACAACAATAACTAACAATAAACCAGCTAGTCCAGTCGTCAGAAACACTCTGAAGCCATCTACAAGAATGGCCAGAGCAGCCTCTGCTTTCTCAGTGGTTAAGGTGTTGGGCTACTGATCAGAAGGTCATGGGGTCGAACCCCAGGTCCACCAAGCTGCCACTGCTGGGCCCCTGAGCAAGGCCCTTAACCCTCAGTTGCTCAATTGTAAGTCACTCTGGATAAGGGTGTCTGCTAAATGCCATAAATGTAAATGTCACAGACAACATCTTCCACCCGCTCCATGACGTCCTGGACAGATACAGGAGTCTGTTCAGTCACAGAATCTTTCAACCAAAGTGCTCCACAGAGCAACACAAAAAAATCCTCCCAATACAACAACATATCTCACTGTGCAACAACATACATTTACCTTTATAGGTATTTAAATCTTAGAAAAAAAAATTGTATATATTATCGTGATGTATATAAGTCTTATTCTTCTTTTCATCCGTTTTTATATCGGATTCTATTTTTGTATTTTTTATTTTGAGGACTTGGAGCTGCGGTAACGAACCCAATTTCCCCCAGCAATTAATAAAGTATTTCTGAGTCTGATTCGAGGCATGTGCTGTATGAAAGTGGCATTCGCTAAATTCCAGGGGTTCCGTTACCACGACGTAAAGTGGGTGTGTTTCTGGAGGTCTTGGAAAAATGCCCTATTTAAATAAAAAGAGCATACCTAATGATGGACAAAACAGTCATACAGGTAGATTTTATATTTTATATCTATTATGCTTTATTATCTTGCAGTTAAGCTATTTTCGAAAACAAATAAACAACCATGGGGGTTCGATTCCCGCCTCCGCCTTGTGTGCGTGGAGTTTGCATGCTCTCCCCGTGCCTCGGGGGTTTCCTTCGGGGACTCCGGTTTCCTCCATCGGTCCAAAGACATGCATGGTAGGTTGATTGGCATCTCTGGAAAAGTGTGTGAGTGCGTGAGTGAATGAGTGTGTGTGTGTGCCATGTGATGGGTTGGCACTCCATCCAGGGTGTATCCTGCCTTGATGCCGATGACGCCTGAGATAGGCACAGGCTCCCCGTGACCCGAGGTAGTTCAGATAAGCGGTAGAAAATGAATGAATGAATTAAACAACCAAATACTTAGAGTTAGGGTTAGGGTTAGGGTTAGATTATCATATAGGCCAAGCCTGCCCGATGACGCAATATCTCTTACGCTGTTCTGAAATCCCTGGAAATAAGAGCATCCCGTATGAAAGTCCCTGAATGCTAAATATCACTAGCATTCTATGACACAGCCTTAGATTAAAGCGTCTGTATCCAATTTTCCGTCTCTTCTCCAAGAATGTGCCTCATCAATCTGATGTCTGAAACTTCACTCAGTCACTTTATTGTGCATGATTCTGGGATTTCTGTCGTTGTCCTAAATCAGATAAAGAACATCTAGTGCACTTACCAAAAAAATCCCAAAATGCATTGCAAAAGCTTAGCATACAAGTTGTACCCTAAACAGTAAAGAACAGCTTTAATACCATTTGTATGAAAGCTGGAGTACTATTAAAGGGGAAGGGTTTCCTGGCTGTTATTTAGATGGGATTTAGTAATCAGATTTACTTTTCATTGTGTAAAGGGAATAAAGAGCAAAGGGAATTTAAGAGGGATTTTCAAAGCAAAATCAAAGGGCACAATGTCTGACACGATGCAAGAAAAGCCTTCTATGCTCTGGGCATATTTTTGAAGAGCAGATGATATGCAAACTGATTAAAATGGCTAAATCCCTAGTACCCTAAAGGTTAAGGAGCAACATGGGCGGAAAAAAAAGTTTTGTTGTAGGATTTTTTTAAAGCTTATATAGTGACAAATTCTCTAAATCAATGCAAAAATATATTGTGTTCTAAGACCTGAGAAACTGAAAGAGATTTCTTTTTCATCCGAGGTTCCATATAGAAGAAGCAAAGGAATATCAGAGGGTGCAGTAAGGACACTAAGTACACCATATTAGTGTCTACAATTACGGGTGTTGTTAAATAACATGTTGCTAGCGTATCGTATCGTATCGTATCGTGGAATCTGTCTATAATTTCGAACGTACCCCTCGTACAATGAGCGCTCGGTAAATTTTGGCTCCTGCTGCAGTCGCATCTGTGTGTAGTGCACGGAGAGCACTCAGCGTAGACTGGAACACACACCGCTGTTAATGAAACTGCCTTTTTAACACAACATCACAGGGAAGGCTACAGGCTATTGTTGTTCAATCACAACACACACCCCCGTGGGGCTATTAGTGTCCATTACGCAATCTGAAAAAAAAAAACGAGAGGCTGATCACTCGACGATTCCCAAATGTTATGGGTAAATCAACAAACCCGCCATCAGAAGTGGTAATGAGCGCCAGGTAATGTGCCATGTGGAGAGAAAAGTGCGTGGGTTTTCAGAAGAAAAAAAAAGAGTGATGCCAAAGCGCTGTCATGGTCTGAGACAGTTCAAAAGCAAGGAACACAGGCTTTGTGTTAAATAGTGATGAAGGCATTTAGGTGTTAAAAGCATTAAAAGCATTTTCTGTCTTTCTTTCTGTCACATGCAGGCAATGTATTCAGCTGTAGGTCTGTTAAAGCCTAGACTATTATTAATGAAGCAGTGTCATTGCTTTCTCTTTAGAAAGAACAGAAAGGAAGAGTGTGTGTGTGTGTGTGTGTGTGTGTGTGTGTGTGTG
This sequence comes from Tachysurus fulvidraco, assembly GCF_022655615.1. Lineage (NCBI taxonomy): Eukaryota > Metazoa > Chordata > Actinopteri > Siluriformes > Bagridae > Tachysurus > Tachysurus fulvidraco. The sequence goes on from NC_062525.1 coordinate 6,614,536, forward strand.
ATGAGCAAAGGTATGATAAAAGGCTGGGGATCATTTGTGGATTCTGAGCACAAACAATGGGTTTGATACAAACACTCTCACATCTCATGTTTAAAAATAATAGTATTTTTAATTGCTGTGGTTATCGATGTTTTAATCCAATTTTATTCCTAACACCCACAAACAAGCAGATGAGAAAAAACACTCAGAAGCATAGAAGAGCATGCAATGTCATAGACAGAGATAAATAATAAAGATAATAATAATAAAGACTGACGACACGTTTGTGCACGCTGACAGACTTTATGACAGAAAAGCACATCCAGTACTGTGTAAAGAAACCAGACAAACAAAGACAAACTCGTATCTCGCTAACTCGCTCCATGGCTGTTTAACTTCCTATGCTTCTGTAATTACGGGCCTGAGAGTCCCTGAGTGTACAGTACAGGGATGTTAAAGAAGACTAGCTTCATGCTGTATTATATGATACAGCCTTAACGTTTCTAGCCAGTGATGCACATTGTGGGGAAAAAGACTCAGGTCCTCATCAGGCAATAGCATGACAGGAACTTCAGCCAGTCACTTTATAGTGCATCATTTTGGTTGTTCTTTGTCAATGTCCTACAGCTTATGGAGAACATCCAGGGTCTATTGAACAAGCTTAGCACGAATGATGTACTCTAAATAAGGGTAACAAAATACTGCAAAGCAAAGACACAATATAAAGCACTAAACAGCATGACATGTCACGATTTTTTCAAATGCATGCAGATTTATATGGAAATTGGCTGCTATGATGGACATGTTGGACAATCTGCCACAGTTCTTCAACGGATTCGCGGCGCTGGTCACTTCTGGTATTCCCGGTAACGCAAGCACCGTGTTCCTGACTGCACCTGAATGTCTTACTGAAGATGAAAATATGACTAATTTAACTACTATTAAGTTCTGTCAGGAAACGTGCGACTCCAGGGGAACAAAACCAGACCCAAATGCAAGGATAGCAACACAAAGAGAGAATTTATTTAAAACAACAGAAAAAAACATGAAACCATGAGACAGAACGATTAGGACGCAGCAAAAGCACACAAAAAGACAGGTATAAATAAATAGGGAAAGTAATCAGAGAAACTTAAAGGTGCAGGCGTGCAGAGGCGAGAATGGGATAAGGATCAGGCAGGGCAAACGTGTGTGAAGAAACACATACCATAAACAAACAAAGCACCCCCTGGTGTTCAGGCATGGAATTGTCCAAGTTATCGTGACAAGTTATTTGCTTTCTTATAACATTTCTGGCTTAAGCCACACCCACTTCCACTTTGCGCACACACACACACACACACACACACACACACACACACACACACACACACACACAAACACATATATACATATATTTATACACTGTTGTGCTGTTGATGTTGTTCTTTCAGCTGCTGCCTGTTCAGAGTCAGCACAGAGGATCATCTGGTCCACATATTAGATTGGCACAGGTTTTACGCAGGATGCCCTTCCTGACGCAACCCTCTTATTTTATACTGTACAAGCTTGGGACCGGCACTGAGAGGCCAGTGAGATCACGGATCCTGCCACTAGACCACCAGGAGGCTTGCACATTACAGTAGATACTGTACAAGTGGGTAATTACTGTATGTATGCTGAACTAATACAGCATCAATTCTACTGTATGAACAGCATACTTGCTTTTCCTTCCCAAATAGTTTGCTGTTTAATCATTTATACTTCAGCCAGAGATAGCTCTGGCGTCATGCTGCAAGAAGTCTTCTGTGTGTGTGTGTGTGTGTGTGTGTGTGTGTGTGTGTGTGTGTGTGTGTGTGTGTGTGTGTGTGTGTGTGTGCTTACAGTGCCTGATCTCTACACAGATTGTGAAGCATGTGTTGACCTTTCAGAAACGCACGTACACAGCCACCCTCCATAATTAACGATAACAGAAATGATAGACTAATTAAGACAGCAGTTAAAGATCTCGTCTCCTCTGGCTTACTTCGCCGCTCGTAACATTTGATCTGTGGACAGATTTGGCAAAAGGGTGTTGATCTTTTTTTTTCTTCCCCAAAGTTGAAGATGATTAAATTAGTGCAGTCCTCAGTGCTCAAGAAGCCTGAAGCAGACCTTCAGCACAGAGCTCAACTCACTGCAGCAAGGAACTCACACAAACCTCAACATCAGCAGTGTGCTGATCCATCACAACAAAGCAAAGCAAAGCAAAGCAAAGCAAAGAAAGAAATAGAAAAAAGAAAGAAAAAACAAAAGGAAGAAAGAAAGAACAAAAGAAAGAACAAAAGAAAGAAAGGAAGAAATAAAAAAAAGAAAGAAAGAACTCAAATACAGACATACACAAAAGAAAGAACAAACCCTCCATCCTATCAAATAAACACGCATACCTACCCTCAACACGAATCCATTTCAACAGTATCACAGCCACTCCCCCCCTGCCGCCCTCATCCCTCCATACATCCCTCACCCCCTCCCTCCCCCCCTCCCTACCTCCCTCCCCTCCTCACTCACTCACTACCTCCCTCCATCACATCCCTCACGTACCTAACTCCATCCTCAAATCACTCTCTCAACCAATCCAGAATAACGCCATCACCAATACTATCATCCCTCCATCTACCACCTACCTCCCTCCCGAAATATCCACCCTCCATCCTTCCCACCCTCCCGCCCTCCTCCCCCTCCTCCCTCCATCCCTCCCTCCCTCCCTCCCTACCTCCTCCCCTCCCTCTTCCCTCCCTCCCAACTCCATCACCTCCCTCTCCCCCTCCCTCCCTCCCTCCCCCCTCTCCCTCCCTCCCCCCATCCCTCCCCCCCTCCCTCCATCCCCCCCTCCCCTCCCTACCTCCCTCCCCTCCCTCCCCTCTCCTCTCCCTCCATCCCTACCTCCTCCATCCCATCCCTACCTCCCTCCCTCCTCCCATCTCTCCCCTCCCTCCCTCCTCCTCCCTCCCTCCCTCCCTCCCTCCTCCCTTACATCCCTCACTCCCTCCCTTCTACCCCCTCCCTCCCTCACCCCCTCCCTCACCCTCCCTCCCCTCCTCCCTCCCCTCTCCCTCCCTCACCCCTCCCTCCCTCCCTCCCTCCCTCCTCCCTCCTACCCTCCCCCCCTCCCTCCCTCCCTCCCTCCTCCCTCCCAACTAAAGAAAGAAAGAAAGAAAGAAAACCATTTTTGCATGCCTGTGCTCAAAATATCTTATAATACCTTTCACGTTTATTAATTTTTCAAGATTACTTTTTATTGTTTATTCATTTTTTTTCTGCATCGTTGTCTTAAAACAAAGCATTTCACATTTTTCTGTAAAGGAAATAAAAGAGAAAAAGGTTTTAGGATAATTATCCACCAAATACACTTCTGTTCCAGTAGAAACGCTGCTGGAGAGAAGCCAGGAACCCGACGATACCAGAGCTGGTGTCATTTTGTCACCATGGCAACAGCTGAATTTAAAAACAGGCACAAAATCTCAGTCCTGAGGGTTTAGAAGATTATTGTTGTGGAAAGGAAAAAGCAAACGGAATATCAAAATCCGGAATTCCTCATTGGGATGAAGAAGAAACATCGGTATCACATGATAGCAACAACGTGATTGGGGCGAGATTTTAAAGGTTACACATTCAGCACAAAGAGAAGAAACACAATCACACCCAGCTTCTGTGCTAGTAAATGTGACATTACAGCAAGTCCTAGCTAAACAATTGCCTTTAAATGGGCAAATAACACTCAGAAGAACGACTCGTAGGATCGACCATAACTTCTAGTATTTTTATACTGTACACTGGAAAATGTAATGTCTCTAAAACTCACCCTGGAACAAAACAACAACAAAAAATAAATCGTATTAAAATATGTCTATAAATAAAATTCGATTTTTAATTTCCAGGAAAGGAAAAGTATAAAAATTCCAGTACATATTCAAATCAGATTTGAAACGCAATATTCCTTACATTCCGTTCTGTTTATATCTCTAGCGTAAGCTGGTAATGCTTACTAATGATGTGGAAGTGACCTTCGACTTGAGAGAAAACAGACGCAGGTGTTTATACTCTACAGCTCGGCTGTGTCGCTCCACCTCTCAGGATTTCTTTCGCCATTCGGAGCTACGACATACGGAAGCTACAGTAAAAGTCAGACTACGTACAGATTAAGATGTTAAACTGCTCAGTTCATCCGACGTGATTGGGGCGACATTTTAGAGTCGAGTCGAGTCAACTTTATTTATAGAGAACATTTAAAAACAACAGCTGTTGGCCAAAGTGCTGTACAGAATTTAAGCATATAAAAAAATACAAAACAAAATACAAAAAGTCAACATAGGACACAACAACAGATAATAGACTAAGGTTATACCAGTGAGCTTACCTACTGTATGATCATACGCAACAGTAAAAAGATAGAGGTTACACATTCAGCACAAAGAGATGAAACACGATCACACCCAGCTTTGGTGCTAGAAAATGTGACATTACAGCAAGTCCTAGCTAATCTCAGGCACTCTTTGCTCCGTGTAAACAATTGGCTTTAAATGGGCAGATAACACTCAAAAGAACAACGTAAAAAATTATAAAAGTAATTCCAAAAGTAATGGAAATTATAATGGCTCTAGAACTCACAACAACAACAACAACAACAACAAAAATCACAGAACTATTAAAATGTCTATAAATAAAATTCGATTTTTCTTTTCCAGGAAAGAAAAACTATATAAATTCCAGTACATATTCAAATTAGATTTGAAATGCAATATTTCGTTCCTTGAAGTGGAAAAAAATGAAAGGATTCACCAGTGCTCTGCTTTTTTTTTTTTTACAACGTTAACATGCTCATGCTTTTTGCAAACTATTGAGTAAAAGTCAGACTATGCACAGACTGTCTATAGAGCAGCAGTAAAATGAGACACGGGACTGAATTCGGACAGCGTGAGCTCTGGAAATGCATTCATCGTGACACACTGTTACATAAAGTATCTGAACGCTACAAACTGCCTAGCAACCTGATGAAGACGTGAAAACATAAAGAAGTAGAATGTTACACGCGTTCGGCTGTATTGAATACAACAACACGTACCTGTCGGCTTTAGTGCTCATCAAGCTACAGTTTATTTCTATTTTTACACACTGTTGTATGTCCTGAGCACTTAATGCTGAGTTTAGTGCACTAGATTATTAGTGCACTAAACTTTTACTGTACATTAAGGATCCAAACACTAAAAAGCTCTGCGACTGTCAGAAGTCAAAGATAAAATACTGCTCTCACTATTATGCCTGAATCAGCACTGAACTACATTACCCATCAGCCCCAGAACATCACATTCGCCCTAATGGTCAATGTCACATGTTCTATATCACCCCTAATCGGTATATTGAGTACTGAAGTCCTGCTTTCTGTTAGTTTAGTGGTAAATTTTTTCTTCTTGTGTTTGTTTTGTGCACCACAGTCTCACTCATAGTCTTTGTTTTTTGTCTGCGATCCCATCCCCATCCATACACAGCAAATTACTGGAGTTGAATATTCTAGACTTACAGTAGATATAAACTTGGGGGAATGGTGGCTTAGTGATTAGCACGTTCGCCTCACACCTCCAGGGTTGGGGGTTCGATTCCCACCTCCGCCTTGTGTGTGTGGAGTTTGCATGTTCTCCCCGTGCCTCGGGGGTTTCCTCCGGGTACTCCGGTTTCCTCCCCCGGTCCAAAGACATGCATGGCAGGTTGATTGGCATCTTTGGAAAATTGTCCGTAGTGTGTGAGTGTGTGAGTGAATGAGAGTGTGTGTGTGCCCTGTGATGGGTTGGGGTCCAGGGTGTATCCTGCCTTGATCCCCAATGACGCCTGAGATAGACACAGGCTCCCCGTGACCCGAGAAGTTCGGATAAGCGGTAGAAAATGAACGAATGAATGAATAGATATAAACTTGGATCAAAGTTAAATTTTCTGAGTTTTTTTTCTAACTTAGACTACAGAAGGTGTTTAACGGTACTCTAAAGTGGCGTACTATTTTGGTGTCCATGTCCTGGATGTTGAGGAGCCTGATTCAACTCCCCCTGGTGTTGTTTGGTCTACATCATTCCCGCACCCAGCTGCATTATCATGGACTTCGTTGTGAGGAAGGTAAACGTGCCATCTTACTTTATTACACCATTTTTATTGCTGTGAGGGATTTTCAGAAACTATCAATCTTGTTTGTAAGTAGTAGCTCATTGGTTAAGGTGCTGGATTACTAATCAGGAGGTTGTGAGTTCAAATCCCAAATCCTCCAAGCTGACTCTCTTTTGCCCCTGAGCAAGGCCCGTAACCATTTGGTCAGATGTATAAATGAGATAAATGTAAGTCACATTTGGATGAAAGTGTCTACCAAATGCTGTGAATGTATTTGTGTTGTGTTTGTTTGTTTTTTAAACATTTTCGTGTTTTTTAAGACTATGAGAAGGGTTCTTATTTGTATAAACTCTAGCTAATTTTTACACTGAATGTTAGTAGAATTTTAAGTCCTCTTAACTGCACCCATCCGTCCTGTAACTTGGCCTCCATTTCCTGACAATTACATGGAGTTAACATGGATTGCTAACGTTCAGCCATTATGCATACAGAGAGAGTGAAAAGGGAGAGAAATGTCAATTTATTAACCCCATAATCAACCCCATGCACGGTTCCTGCATACAGAATGAGTTTCTAGCTGCGTCCCAAATGATGTACTACACACCTTGCACTATGTACCCTAGCGTAAATGTTTCAGAACGGTCATATCGCCTCAGATGGAACACTAACAGGAAGTAAAAAGCTGTTTCCTAGTCAATGGCAAACGACATCATATGCATGTAATGTGACGCGCTACAGTAGCTTTAGCAGAATACACAGAACTTTTACAATTACGAAAATGTACTGTATCACACAACGTGAGCTGATTAGCACCCGAGTGTCGTCTGACATCTTGCTAAAGCTTTCTCCTTGGCGTCAGGTTCTCTTCTGCTACGTAAACAAAGCTGCAAGTGTTGAGTGCATGAAGTGTCCAATATTCCACACTTGGCTTTGTTAACCTGTTCGACTACAAGCCTTATTTTGAGCCACTTGCTTGGACACATGCTCAATTTAAAATAAGTATATCTCGAAAGCTACAAGGTGCATTTGAAGAATTGTGGTAGATAGAATGTCAGAAGGTCAGAGTAAGAAAAGATTGTACACAAAAAAACAACTGAATAATTGGTGGATGATTTTTTTTTTAGCTACTGGTTCATCTTTGTGCAATGGCCGATCTCTTGTCAGCTTTCTGTCTGTTCGTTTAACCTCTTTGTGTTGGAAGTTTTCTCTGTAGTCTTATAGCGGAGCTTCTTCCTGTACTTCTGCAATGCTAAGTATCTATCTAGGCTTTGTATGCTTAAGAAAGGATTTATCATTTCTGACCTTGGTGGAAGGGGTTAATTAAATAAGTGCATCATCTAGTCGCTTCCTGTTTGAACTCACTATTCAGACTATTTATACCACAGCATGGTGTAGAATAGTGCATACAAACATTTAGTGCAAAAATAGTGCAAAAACACATTTGCACACATTTCTGCGAATAAATCTTACAATTAACAGGCAACCGCTTACAGATAAACATACCTGCACTCCGAAGGAACACCTCTTCTGATATATATTTTTGTCTCACTAGAGCATTATGCATACGTAAGATCTTTGCTGTAATCGCTCTATTACAGCACATGACTCTTTTATTGCTGAAAATAGTGCATTGAAAACACAACAGGGATGTAAACCGCTGCTGAAAACGCTGGCAGACAACGTGAAGCGGCCAGAGGAGAGAGGAGATGGACCTACCTGAAGTAGAGGATGGCATCTACTGTACAGTGTCCCGCCTCAGCAGCGTCCACTACGCCAGTGTACAGTACACATCACACACAGGACCTGGACAACACAACAGCGTAACAGATACTCAGTTCATGCTTACTGTATATTTGAGCAAATCACTATTTATACAGTAACCCAGATAAATACATGTTTTTGTGTATTTCTAATATGAACAGTGAACAGACAAATCCATTGAGAAAAGAACAAGAACTAAAACACGCTACGGTGATGTACTTTGTAAAAAGTGAACAAAAGGTCATTGTCCACATTTTCATGCAAGAGACATCACCAGATTCGAAATGTTTCAAAGCACAGACTGAACACAAACTGACCTTTAATGAAAGCTGACTTTCAACAAAAAAGTCTCGGCGTAGCCGCCTTTATAGCGGGACTACTGACTAAAAAACTCATGCTCTTTATGATGGAACAAAATCCACTTTTTGTCCACTGTAATTAACCCTTGTAGGGTGTTTATATTTTTGTTACCCAGCCAGTGTCCCGCTGCATTATTAGGTTTTTAATTCAACACAATCAAAAATTAGATGTTAAAATCCCAATTACAAGCAATATAAACTGCATATATGGTTAATATCTGCCCTTTATTTTTATTACATCACATTTTCTAATTAAAGTGCTACTTGTTTTTTTGTTGTTTTTTAATAAAATGTAATAAGAAAAAAAAGAAAATCAAATTTAGTCAAGTTATGAGTGGGAAAAAATCAACAAATTTACAAGGAAGCAAAGTTTTTCAAAACTACTGATGTTTATGAATATGTGTCCCACAGACCCGAACAACATACAAGGGTTAATAAGAACTGTCTCTGGAAAGCAGTTTCATTTCTAGAGCCTTTTGTAAAAACAGGGTTTATCCGTCCTGGGTAGATGAAGTGAATATTATATTTTATTCTAAGCTGTTCTGAATCTGCATGGTGATTCTTCTGGAAAGTTTTAAAACTTGTCAAATTTACAGGAACGGTTTGAAAAATGAGAATCTTGATGATGTCACAGCCAACCAAGGCAGAGCCGAGACGGACAATATGACCCTGTCGTCAGAGCGTGAGGGATGGTGTAGGCTGTCTCCCTGTAACACACCGACAGTAACACCGACCAATCGTAGGCATCTGTGAGCTCAGGTGCTTTCGAACAGACATGGCTGACTGATGTCTTGTGTCTTGAAGGTGACTTGTGTCTGGCATGTGATAGGAGGGAGAGAGCTGGCTAGTGGCTGGGAAACGGCAGGTGGAAATAGTGTAAAATCCAAATCAAACAATAAATCAGTGTGTGTGTGTGTGTGTGTGTGTGTGTGTGTGTGTGTGTGTGTGTGTGTGTGTGTGTGTGTGTTAAATATTTTGCTCCAAACATTTCGGCGATAAAAATAAATAAATAATAAATAAATAAATGGTTCATATACTGATATACTGCAGGTTAAACAAAACTGATTCACTCAGCAGCTCCAAGCCATCAATTTCTATGACGTTATGTCAAGTAGATGAACTCTAAATCTTCACTCAAGGCACATGGCCGAATATCCGTCATCCGCTCACCCAAACAGCTTCCTAACATGCTTTAAAGGTAACACAGCTCTGTATGATCTGACAGAAGAGGAAGATGTCTGTGTATAAAGATGTGTAAGCATTTAGAAATATTACAGACGTAATGTCTCATTTGCAGGTCATGGGTCTTGCAACTGGACAATGACCCAAAGCACAGCTAAGAATGGCTAAGAGGAAAACATTGGACTATTCTAAACATTGGACCTACTGTGAAACATGGAGGAGGCTCTGTTATGTTCTGAGGCTGCTTTGCTGCATCTGGCACAGGGTGTCTTGAATCTGTGCAGGGTACAATGAAATCTGAAGACTATCAAGGGATTCTAGAGAGAAATGTGCTGGCCAGTGTCAGAAAGCTTGGTCTCAGTCGCAGGTCATGGGTCCTGCAACTGGACAATGACCCAAAACACACAGCTAAAAACACCCAAGAACGGCTAAGAGGAAAACATTGGACTATTCTAAAGTGGCCTTCTATGAGCCCTGAGCTCAATCTTTGGAAGGAGCTGAAACATGCCGTCTGGAATAGATACCCTTCATCAGGAAGCAACTGGAGCAGTTTGGGCCAAAATACCAGCTGAGAGGTGCAGAAGTCTCATTGACAGCTACAGGAATCGTCTGATTGCAGTGATTGCCTCAAAAGGTTGTGCAACAAAATATTAAGTTAGGGGTACCATCATTTTTGTCTAGGCCTGTTCCATGAGTTTATTTTTTTAAATAATTCCGTTGAAGCATGGTTGAAAAGCAATGTCTGACTTTCATTGGTTAACATTCATAGAATTTTTATTTATTATTATTTTTGTCAGATTAAAGTTTTTTCTGTGACCATTGTGAGTTTTTCTTTCATTGACCGAAGGGTACCAACAATTGTGTCCACGTGTGTATGTCTAGAAATAATAATCCTATCATTTCTATTGTACATTAGAGGAAAGACAGATTTGATATCAGAAAATGATCTCTGTTTTAGATATTTTTTTAATGTATTTATATTACACACTTACAAAGACTTACAGAGCCATTATATAGTTTAACTTTTTTAAACATCACACAGTGATGTTAATGTATTAAAGAGCATGAGACTGAAGAGAGAGGGATTTTTTTTTTCTTCACCTGACCCTATACAGATACTTTATTTACTAATAATAATAATAATAATAATAATAATAATAATAATAATAATAATAATAATAATAATCAGATACTTAATAATAATAGTAAAAAAATAAATACAACAATAATAATAATAATAATAATAATAATACAGATAAAACTGTATTTTATTACTATTATTATTGTTGTTGTTGTTGTTATTGTTGTTGTTATTATTATTATTATTGTTATTATTATTATTATTATTATTATTATTATTATTACCACAAATTTGTTGTGAATTTAAATATTTGTTCATTTCATGCTTGAATTTTTTAATCAAATGCAAACCAGTGATTTCCCATTATTGCAATATTTTTATTTATGGCTAGAAAAAAAATAAACTTTTGAACTTTCTGAAATATACATTTTCATGTCCAGTCAGCTACTTATGGATAAAGTATGATAATTTATTGATACGGTGCATTGATTTCATGCAGGATTTGTGCTGTTATGTCATATCCAGTGTAGTACTGGTCCAATAAACAACTCGGATTCTGCCACAACACGCACTCAGTCTTAGAGAGCTAAATCACAGCAGCGCGTTGACGCCAACACTTCTAGGAGGGTAAAGACTGAGATAAATTTGATCAGCATGTTCCTGCTCCCTCGTGCTCCTCTGAAGCTCACTCATCTCGCCACTCGCTCTCTAATGCAGACTCAGACGCTGCCAAACTCCCTAAACGCAGCAACAGAATCTGTCATTAAAAGCCTGCCAGTGAACACAGGCTCTGAATCACGGCTCGCTGTACGGATTTCAAATATAAATACGATGCAAGTACGATGTTACAAAATAAGTTCAAATAATCCAGTTTAACATCCATGTTGCAGCTGATGATAGAACACAGTAGGATGAAAGTGCAGGTTAATAACGATAATTATAAAGCACAGTCCAACAATCAGAAGCTGAACAAATACTTAGAGCTAAACACAAGGCATGTGCGGTTTAAACAGACGGACTAATCAAAGGTTAAACCCCAAACAGGTGAGAGTACTCATCACAGGTTATATCAACAACCAGAGGACAATACAGGGGAGGAGACAGGAATGAAAACGAAACACATGGCAACATCAACAAAACCAACACAAAAAAAATGGAACAAAACACAACAGGTGTCAGGATCCGATGGAATGAATGTTTGTTCATATGATGAAAGTGCGATAGAAAGTATATATTATTTCTGATTATGACGTCTTACTGAATGAAATCTGTTTTGGAATTGTTGTAATCTGTTGACAAGCAGACGGACGGATTGGAGGGATGGAGGGAGGAAAGTTTAATTAAAGCTTCGGTTTAAAGACACTGCGGTCATTTTTAATCATCTTCATGATGTTACACTGTACAATGTTCATTAAGTATCAGTCCATTAAAACCCTGATCTGGAATTTATTTGAAAGAAAGTAATGATGACGTAATATATTTATATCATTTTCAGAGAAAGCTGTTTGAACTCTCAGTTTGGAGAGGGCAAATAGTAAATATTGAGAGAACAAATATTGATATACTGGATGCTGAAAAACTCGCGACTAAAGCCTACAACGTGTCAGCACTATTCGGACGGGACTAGTTTTACGTGGGGACGTGGGGGTAAAGTAATTATTACCAGAGCTTCTCGGTGATTTTAGTCCCGTCCGAATGTGCCATCTCGGTAATCGTTACGGACAATGTCAGTAAAGATTATGGCGACTTTTACCTTCTGTAGAAAGGTCCGGAAAAATTGCCACAAGTTAATGCTAATCCCGTCCGAAAAGACCCGCTGTAAATATGTACGGTAAAATTCCGTCATTTCCCGTTTAAAGGTTTTTGGCGCGTTTTGCAAGCATGGAGGCGCTTGAAACAGGAAGCAATGTTTTGTCCCGTGCGAATTGGCCAATTAATATTACAGACGTCCTGAGGTAAAATTGCATTACTCCACGTGCCCACGTAAAACTAATCCCATCCGAATAGTGCTTTATCCAACTCCCTTTACTACTGTACATCTGTATTATACATGTGTGGCAACATGACAACAGCCGTATCTAAAAATATCGTTTTTCTCATAATACATTTTCATCTGTGAACATCCGGTGCCTTTGTCAAGGACACATCGGCGAGGTGTGTTTTTGATGGAAGAACCTCTTCAAATCAATGAATCCACAGCGTTTCAAGACTACTTTTCTGTTTACTCTCTTCCTAACCACTAGTATTAACCTTCTGCTTATCGAAAGCACTGTTATTGAATGTTTTGGACGTAAACATCGCTGTAAAACGTGAAGGCCGTGAACGTGGAGGTGAACCTATAGGAGAAAATAACCTGTCTCACAGTGAGAACGCAGCAGTCTCCTCAACTACAGCCAATCCAATCGATTTGCCTCAGACTAAAAACACAACCTTTCATATTGGAACACAGAGAAAAATGTCTCAACTATACACCCTGGCTAGTCAGTGTTATGAAAGACTCCGAATTCAGGGGCTTTTAATTTAAAATCCTGCAATTATTGTTAAAACATCTTTTTTTAAAAATAAGCACTTTAATGGTTAGCAAAATGATCAAACTTGGAATTAGTACAAATGTCTAGAACTTGTAATAATCGGATCATACTCGGTTAGTTATAACCTTACTGTATAAAAGTAAATACTGTACCAGACACATTTGACTATATTCAAGATATTTTCACTTACTAAGAGGCCATTTTTTGTGGTGTGCTCGTGCCGTCGTAGGAAAATAATCAAAGATGAGGTAAGGTGATGCAACCCGGGAGCAAATTACAGTTATACTACCACAGCAAAGTTGAATTTTTTTTTTTAATAAAAATTTAATAAGGTTTCTTAGACCACCGTGACTTGTCAATGATTGCATTTTTTTTTATTACAGAACGCCATGGCATACATTTTTTCCTTTTATGCTTGCTGAGCAAATTTTGGTAGCTCTGTGGATAAGGCTTTGATTTACATTTTCAGCATTTGTCAGACACAGAGCGACTTACAGCAGTGCTTTTAAAGTCTCCATCAATGAATACATCAATACTGTTCACTAGGCAACAGACTAAGAAGACCATTTGGCTAAAAACTCTTGGGAGGGAAAGTTGCAAATAAAGCACACAGACGAAAAAATATTTGGGGTCTAGTTTAAGTATTTAAGGAGGAGATTGGTCTGTGGATGTCGTTTAGACATCTTGGGGAACTTAATGATTTAGATGTTAGAGGGTCATAGGGTCATACGGGTCAGTGGTGGCTCTAGTGGTGAAGGCTCTGGGTTGTTGATTGGGGTTCAAACCCCGGCACTGCCAAGATGCCACTGTTATACCCTTGAGCAAGGCCCTTCAATTCAGTCATAATTTTGAATCACCCAGAAGTAGTATCTATCTATCTATCTATCTATCTATCTATCTATCTATCTATCTATCTATCTATCTATCTATCTATCTATCTATCTATCTATCTATCTATCCACTACTTCCTTCATAGTATTTTTTATTTTTTTATTAGCCCCACAGTGCATAGATAGATAGATAGATAGATAGATAGATAGATAGATAGATAGATAGATAGATAGATAGATAGATAGATAGATAGATAGAACACCAAGGTTTTTAATCCTTAGAACAAGAACCTTTGCTTTCAATTCAGTCATAATTTTGAATCACCCAGAAATAGTATTATATCTATCTATCTATCTATCTATCTATCTATCTATCTATCTATCTATCTATCTATCTATCTATCTATCTATCTATCTATCTATCTATCTATCTATCTATCTATCTATCTATCTATCTACTACTTCCTTCATAGTGTTTTTTATTTTTTTATCCTCCCCACAGTGCACTGCACAACCCATACACTAGGCTGCAAATTAAGAATCACAGGGCATCATTGTTTCCATCCCTAGTTGTTTCTAACCTCAGTTACACTAAAAAGCTTAAATAACATTAGATCTGGGCATTTGATTAAAGACCATATCTATTTGAGTTTCCTCTCTGAAGAGTCTGTACTGGACATAATGTGTCCACTTTCACTGTTCAGCCAAACCACTTAACAGGATTATCTACAGAGCAGGATATCATTCATTAAGAGCGTAGTGCATACAGGACATGTCATTGGAACGGACAAAGGGCTGTACGTTCCTTCACACAGAGATGAATGGATTTCTGGCTGGAATTTGAACTCAAAACCTACTGGTTAGTACAGGTAACATTTTTGAGTTCATAGATTCATTCAGAGTCATTAGGAGGCATGGGAAGGTATTAGCATAGTGACTAGCATAGTAAGCACGATTTTGCAAAACACAATGAATCTCTGAATAATGAATGTTTTTCCTGCACTGAATTATGCTTTAGGGACAAGAAACTGCTGACTACATGTATTTTCCAAATGCGATGGCACAACACTACCCTTGTTGATTTTACCAACCAAACCCAGATGGAGGAGGCGACCTGCAGCAAAGCCGCACGTTTCAATTCTGTTCAATTACATGGGTGGAATTAGACATGACTCAACATTTGACATGACTCGACAGGTTTTACTTTGTGCCCTGGGTAGTGAACTACACGCGGAGTCGATTTCCGATATAACCAGATAATAAGTTACATACAGAAATTTGTCAAGAACCTTCAATTAGAACTAATGACCCATAATTTATTTGATTTTTCTCATGCAGAGTTGTTGAACTGAATTGTCTAACGGGAGCTGATGTCATCCAGAGGAGACAGATATAAAGCCTTAGTGGTGTTAAACAATGTGAATCCTGTGCCTATGCCTTATTGAACACACATCTGTCTCTGCAGCTGTTTAGGAAAGGGTGGCTTATTTAAAACAGCAAAGCAAGCTGAAGCATGATAACAGAAAGAACAATTACGTATGAAAGACGTTCTAATGGTGATGACTACAAGATGTGATGGTAAAAATGACACTTAAACATACTAGTTTCTTGATAATTCATGATGAGTGGCTTACACACTACCAGAGGCTGTAAGTAGAGGACATCACGGGTCCACTTAGATCCGAAAACCCGAGGTCTGACCCGAGACCCGAGCGGGTTCGGGTCTAAAAGTTTCACGTGTACCCCGGACACGGGTCGGGTATAATAATAGTGGCATCAGGTATCAGGTAATTTAAAATGAATGTGTTTTTACCGATTGGACCCGAGAAGACCCGAACTACTGTATCTCGTGTGTGTGCATCGACTCGAGTCCTTTTCCAACCTCTACTCTGTTTGCCAAGACTGCTTGTGACATGTGGCTGGCGACGTATAGCTGGCGGTAAGCTAATTTTCTATAATAATAATAATAATAATAATAATAATAATAATAATAATAATAATAATAATAATAATACATTTTGATTTAGTGTATTTAATGTAGACCCCTTTCGGGTCCAGTCGGGTAAAAAAAAAAAATTGCCAAAGGGTCGGGTTGGACTCGGGTCTAATTTTTTCGGGTTTGTCTCGGTACAGGTCTTTCTTTAAAAAAAAAAAATGATGCATGTCGGGTTCAGGGAAAAAAGTGATTCGGGTCACTTGGGGTCAGGTACATTTCTTTAGACCCGAGAAGACCTCTAGCTGTAAGTGCCTGCAGAGAGCAGTGCGCCTAACCGAGGGTGTCTCCCGGTCTCCATTCAGTACCAGAGCCGCTAAAATCACAGAAGAACGGTATGTTTAGCATATTGCAATGAGACAAGAGCTTGCACAGTCTGATGGAGTTTCTACCATCAGGCCATCAGACTCCTTGACCACGACCCTAACCCTAAAATTCCATAAAGACTCCTGTGTCATTCTGCACACTGCACTTTTACTGTTAATACATGTGACTCATCTGCACACTTAGTGCATCACTTTCCAATCTGTAACGACTGCGTGGTGCTACATGGAACATATGGTACAGCATATTCGATTACTACTTCTTACTCATTATTATTTCAAGTTATTCTATTTTCTATTTACACTTAATCTAAACTAAATTTAGTGTAGTTACCGACGTCGTCCGGAGTATGTCTCACATGTAACGAATTTAACTTTCTGACTTATAATACGCAATGTAGTACATCTGTGCAACAATTCAGTATAAAACACACTCCTGCTTATACAATATTGCTTAAACAGGAATGAGATCATGATGAATCCCATGTGTATTTATGAGATTCTTACTACAGATTGCTGTAGCAGAGTGTTTAAGCTTCATTTCTAGTTCTGTTTGTGAACGACGGACCGTCTGGATTTTTTAATTGAACTTTTTAATACGATAGCCAAAAGCTTGAGCAATATGATTGTAATTTAGTGTGTAGTACATTATATTAGAGTGAAAAGAGTGCTGTGTATTCTCTCAGAGGAGAATTAATGCCTGGTTAATTGCAGTCATGGCAATCTTTTTGTTCTCATACGTCAGTTCCTGACAAATTCCCCATATGCAATGCGTCAACGGCGAGACGGCATGTACACCCGTGACTCACTCGCCCCATTCATTAATTTCAGACGCTTTTTTTTAAAAAACAAATTTAATATTCATTATCTAATGCTAAACATATTTGCAGTACGTTTTCGGAATATAGCTTGTTGACTCTCAGCCCTTATCTAGAGCTTTTTTTATACCAATCAGATAAGTTTACATGAACTAACTGTTAAAAAGTTGCAGGTTTCAAGATTTTTATTCGTGCAATTAAGGCTTAAGGGCCTTGTTCAGACACCCAGCAGTGGCAGCTTAGTGGACCTGAGATGAATTCACAACCTTCTGATCCAACACTTTCAACACTGAGCTACAGTACCACATCCCTCATGTGAGGTTCTTCCATGTTATCCGGATTCTTCCCACATTCCAAAAGCATGCCAGCATGTAGACTTGTGACTCTTCATTCCCCAAGCGGCAAATGTGTGTGTGAATGAGACTGTATGGAGAATGTGGTAGCCTAGTGGTTGCGGCATTGGACTTTGTTGTGAGTTCAAACCCTGGGTCGAACCAAGCTGTCACTTCTGGGGTCCCAAAGCAAGGCCTTTATCCCTCAGTTGCTTAGTTAGATACAAATATAAGTCGCTCTGGATTAGGGTGTCTGTCAAATACTGAAAACTGTTCAGATTGTGTTCCTGAGTTAGACTCTGCATCCACCGCAACTGTTCAGTGAATTCATTTTTTTAAGTGAAATTGATAATGTGATATTTGTAATGTAAAAAGGAGGTCTTAAGAACATTCTGGTGCTGGTTTATTCCATTTCTGAAGGCATATAATATTAAATAGTTACAATTTAAATATGGTGAAAAGAGGGAATAAAGTCCAGAGAGGCTGATGGAAGCATGGGAATATCTCTCCCTTTTGAACAAGAACAAACCAGAAAATGTGTACAATCGAAATTGTACAGTTTGAGTTTTTAATTTTAAGACTAGCAGAAAGAAATACAAGTGTTTTCTGCCACCAGAACATCTACTTAACAAATCAGAGAGTGTCTTCCAAACTCCATCAGTATCTGGTAGCTAGGTCAGTTTTCTGAATGAAATGAGCAGGAATAAATAGAGCAGTGCAATGACTTCCTCCTGTGCTGGCTTGTCTAGAGCCAGAATTCAGAAATGCATCACATGAAACCGAAACGTGAGAAACACTATTTTGTTGGGTAAAATTCAGACAAATGAAAAGCAAAGGCAGTGTGATACCTCACATCACGAGCCAGTCGGGAAAACCTCCACCTTATGCCCTTAATATGGGAATAACCAAAACTAACTATTAACCATAATCATAATCCATAGCATTAACCCTTGTATGTTGTTCGGGTCTGTGGGACACATATTCATAAACATCTGTAGTTTTGAAAAACTTTGCTTCCTTGTAAATTTGTTGATTTTTTCCCCACTCATAACTTGATTAAATTTGATTTTTTTAATTACATTTTATTAAAAAACAACAAAAAACGAGTAGCACTTTAATTAGAAAATGTGATGTAATAAAAATAAAGGGCAGATATTAACCATATATGCAGTTTATATTGCTTGTAATTGGGATTTTAACATCTAATTTTTGATTGTGTTGAATTAAAAACCTAATAATGCAGCGGGACACTGGCTGGGTAACAAAAATATAAACACCCTACAAGGGTTAATTATATATCCAGGTAGCAAAAAAGCAGTGAAACTCAAAAACAAAGATGGAGAATTATGACCAAGGAAACACTTCAACAAAGACTCCTTCACTGAATTAGACTTCCCAAGGACACACTAGTGGATATAACCTCAAACTATTCAGATCTAATCTGGAGAAATTGGACAAGCAATGACAGAAAAGTGGATAGAACCAATAAACTACAACTACTAGGGTCTACATGACCATTTAATAGTTTTCCATCGAGTACAAAAGAGGCATTTAGGGTCTTGTATTCTAAAAGTGCACTGTTTACAATTCCTTTTCTACTTGTATTACAAAGACTGATTTAGTTTTTTATTTCGTTCAAAAAATAATGAATTTCAGAAAAATAAGTCAGCAAGACATTTTATTGTACTGTATTGTTTTATACACCACTGTGTGTATATATATATATATATAATAGAGCAGAGAAACCATGTGATGTGCATTGTGATTTATTCTCTGGTAAATTAGCCTAGTTAGCAAAAATACGCACGCTAATGAGGCAGAATGCGTTATGATGTATAAAAATGCTGAGCCCTCTTGGTATTCTTTTGTCCGAGTCGGCATGTACTGTATAAATTACTTTTATTCTGAAAGTAATTAATGAGGAAACAATGACTGTCAATTCTCTTGAGCATAATGTACTACTTATAAGAGCAAGTGATTAGAAGATATTTTATTCTTTACACACTAAAAAGTCACGTGTTAATAAAATGAACTCGGTAAGATTGACCTGTACTCATAAAGGTTCTTAGCATGACCTCCAAAAGCTCCTAATTTAGCTTAAAGTTTTCTAACTAGGAATCGTATCTTAAGAGTGATTCAGGACCAATCACAGGGCAACACCGAGCAAGGAAAATACAACAACTTTTATCTTAGAGAGGAGGCGGGGATTAAACCTTTTAGTAGTTATGACACATTCATGTGAAGTCTGTGATAGGTTGTCCAATAAAAAAGGGGCGTTCACTCTGTCTTTATGTTTAGATATTTGAGACTATATCGTGTAGCGATTACGTTCGTCATGAATCATATTTGAGATGCGCTAACACGCCGGCGTCCAATCTTATCCGGAAAGGTCCGGTGTGGGTTCAGGTTTTCATTCCAACCAAGCAGAAGCCACACCAGAGTCTACTAAAAGCCAAGAACGACTGATTAAACAGGTGGAAACAGGTGTAGCTTCTGCTTGAATGGAATGAAAACCTGCACCCACACCGGCCCTTTGTGGATAAGATTGGACACCGCTATAAATGTAATAAATGTAAATGTAAACATCTCCAGC
Source organism: Tachysurus fulvidraco (assembly GCF_022655615.1). Classification (NCBI taxonomy): domain Eukaryota; kingdom Metazoa; phylum Chordata; class Actinopteri; order Siluriformes; family Bagridae; genus Tachysurus; species Tachysurus fulvidraco. The sequence continues at coordinate 6,634,429 of NC_062525.1, forward strand.
ACAGCGCAGAAATGTCATAGAGACAAATGATATCATTTCTGCCGCCGACGATTCGGCTCTGTTTCGATGATGTTAGTGTACATGCCATCGCAGCAGAATATATATAAATATGAATAACTTTTATCTTTGCTAAGCTATTCTCTTTAAATTTAAGACTAACATTTCTAAGGATTTTGTAATTAGGACCAACTCTTTGAAATAAGAATTTTCCTAACTATGGGCCTTGGGCTATACGGTTCCTCCCAGGTCTGAGGATACGGTCCGAGCCGACAGAGAAAACAATCCAGCCTACCACCAGACATGAGCCAAGTGCTCAGACATATCCTCTTTCAAGATTGTCCCGGACTTATTTTTTGTTCTGAAATCATGATTGTTCTCATCCAGTCAGCCTCCACTGATGTCTCACCTGGTTTGGAGCAGACGATTTGGGGGACAGAGAAAGGATCGTAATCTGTGCTGAGAAAAAGAGAGACTCACACACACACACACACACACACACACACACACACACACACACACACACACACACACACACACACACACACACACACACACAAACACAAACACACACACCTGACCACTTTGAGCTTTAAATCAAAACCGGACAAATTGAGTCTCACCTTATCCAGCTCTACTGTGGAAGATTGTGTCGGAGGGATTTATTTTTCTCTGTCAGGAATAACAGGAGGGCAAAATACTTTACTTACAAAACTCATAACGCACTTCTTTCAGATTTTCAACACGAGGAAAAAAACACAGAAGGCTGTGGTCTATAAACCAAAGATTTTCAACTTTTATGTCAAAAATTTATGAGTAAGATCTCACTACGTTTGGCAGCATGTTTGGCACATTTTGAAGCATGATTCATAATCAGAATTATGGGGAAAGCAGTAATTCGAAAAAAAAAACCTGTCCAGAATTGACAACTTTCTCTGCAAATATTACATCATCACAGCTTACTGTACATCTACTTTTACGGCATTTGGCAGACATC